>NC_063207.1:29738371-29860871 GCF_017589495.1 Alosa alosa
GAACCCTCTGACCCTCATAATGGTAGCAGTGCAGGCAATCGTACCTCCTTATCATCTCATTCATCATAATGAGGGCACACTAAATAAACCAGGCATGTGATTTATGGGTAACAGCCATGCCAGTTTTAATGATAGCCTAACTTGTTCATATGGACAGAGAGAGAGAGAGAGAGAGCAATATAAAATAATTCAGAAATACATGCTTTCATTTGTTCCATTTGTCCAAATTAAACTGGATTTCTTTTTTCTGTGGTGGAATTTCACTAGACTTTCCATTTTTAACAATTTATATGGGGCAAATGCATATGATATTCTCATCTGTTTGGTCTAACCGCAAGCATCTCGTTCATAATCTGACTCAACAGGCTGTGACATTGAGGAAATGTGGTAGTGCACATAGACAGCAGTCAGACAATAGTCTGCATTTCTCTCTCTCTCTCTCTCTCTCTGTGTGTGTGTGTGTGTGTGTGTGTGTGTGTGTGTGTGTGTGTGTGTGTGTGTGTGTGTGTGTGTGCTTTATGTACCCTTGAATGTCAAAGCTGTGTCATCTCTGAGAATATTTGAGTCCTTTCTGTGTGTGTGTGTGTGTGTGTGTGTGTGTGTGTGTGTGTGTGTGTGTGTGTGTGTGTGTGTGTGTGTGTCATTATGTGAATCTGTCTCTCTGTCTGTCTCTCTGTGTAAGTTTGTATGTGTGGAGACCTGATAACAGTTTTGTCCACTGCTGACATTTAAGAGAGACTGACCAGACTGTATGGACAGCATTCTACAACACAGGCACACACACACACACACACACACACACACACACACACACACACACACACACACACACACACACACACACACACACACACACACACAAAAGACTGGAGCCTTGCGTAATTGATCAGGAGAGATTTCTGACTGAGTATAGATCACAGAGGGACAGAGACGGTCTGGTTGGTCAGGTGAGGTCCAGTGAAGGCTCAGACCAGACGCCAGGCGGACCTGAAATGCTGAGTCAGTCTCAGAGTCAGGGCCTACAGAGACCACTGGTCAGTCTGTCTGCCACAGAGATCACCAGGACAGAATAGCAGAGCATACTGGAGAGAGAGGGAGCTAGGGAAGGAGAGAGGGAGGGAAGGAGAGAGGGAGCTAGGGAAGGAGAGAGGGAGGGAAGGAGGCATGGGCAGGAACACCAAGGGGGAAGAACTCTACATAACTCAGTGCTATACTTTCAGCAGGTCAGACACTGCAACTATTCAGGTAGAACCGTAACTGTCCATTGGTGCTCATCTACAGTATAGCACACTGGGCTCCAACCCACAACAACAGATTCCAGTCCTCTATGAATTCCACCAACCGTGTAAGAACAGTCTTGCAGCAAACTAAGGCAGTCGTAGAATTGGATTCAAGCTTCTAGCATGCAAAAACAATTCAGGTAAAAATATTGTATAAACTCACTGGCTATGTTCATGTAAGTGCAATAAATTAACATTGGTTTTATTTAGCAACCACAGGCATGAATGGTAAGAAAAGTTTTAGTTTTTTTTTTTTTACCATTACTGTTAACAGTTACTCAACTCATACCCACAAGACCATTCTCACACCCTAATGTTTACTTCCAGGGTTTACTGTCCATCACCAGCCTAGTTTTAGCCTGAGATGGATGCCACCCAGCTGGTATGAACTCGCTGCCATGCTGATAGCCTGGCATGACCCTAGCATGCAGCAGACAGGCCCTGAGCCCAAGGAGGGGGTTGGGGTAAAGTGGGAAACCATTTAGCTCTGGGGCTATTTGAAGCAGCTTCTCTTCTAACACTGCTTTTAAGACTGGAATTTTGAGTTAATGTGGTTGGGAGGGATTCGCCAAGTCAGCAGCAGAAGACGAGAGAGAAGGGAAAGCCCTACAGTATTAAGATTTCAGTGGGAGACAAGGAGAGAGAATGGACAGACATACAGAAAGGAATTGAGAAAAATTAAGAAAGGAAAGAAAGAAAGAAAGAAAGAAAGAAAAAGAAAGAAAACAAAGGACAGAGAGAAAGAAAGAGAAGAGAGAGGCTAGGCTGCCATTGGCTGTCAAATAACATGGTCTACTCACCAATCAATCAAAGCATCATCCCTATGACAACCTTCTATTTTGCTTCCTCTGTGTGTGTGTTTTATGGTAAAGACAAGCTTTAAAAAGCACCATATTTCACGAGCAAGCCTGCACACTTAATGTCCCGACTGTGAAAGGGGAGCAAGGGGAGAAGCAATATATTTTAACAAACCAAATAATTACCCTTTAATGATATCTGTGGCCCTCAGAGTGGAATCGAATACCGTCTGGGGGAAACGTAAACCAACACAAGGCCTAGACACCCTCTAGTGGTACCCCTGAGGTATTCTTCAAATAAACACAGTCCCACACTGATTACATTTACTTCATTTGGAAGACCTTGATTATATTTGATTAAGAAAGTGTCTGTGTCCTCAACGCCACTTTCATCAATGATTAGTTATCCACATTCATCAATGATTAGTTATCCACTGATTTCTTCTTCCATCCCCCCCTCTCTCCCTCTCTGTGTGTGTGTGTCTTTGTCTGGTTGGGTCTGGGAAAGCAAAGAGGCATAAAACAGCTGTTCCCAGTGTGAAGTCTTCTAATAGAACTAACCCGCTTCAAACAGGAAACCGAGCATTTTATTAGGGTTTGTTTACAATCTAATTCCTCTCACAATCCATACAACTCAATGCCATTCGCTGGGTCTAAAAGTGCAAACTCCACATATTTCATACACCGTAAAAATCACTTTGTGATTCGTTTTCACTGTCTTTCTTGATGCCTCCATTCACAATTTCTTCAATATGACTGAGGGGACAAACGTGTAGTGCACTTGAAGGTAAGGTCACTTGGGTAAGGTAAGGACACGCGCTGTACCATTTGGCAACATTTTCCTCACATTCCAGCTGATATCAATAGTTTATGTGCTGAGGAAAAATGTCTGTTCTTGCGACTGGCTTAGGACTTTCTAATCAAGGAAAGAAAAACAAATGATGATATCCACCAGTCCAACATCCAACCAATCTGGACAAATAGTCGTCTCTGCTCGCCTGTCAGTCACAAGATCTTACAGGAGGCATGAGTCTGTCTTTGGAAAGAAAAGTCTTTTGAGGGCATATTTCTTTGGCTTTTGAGGTTTTCAAAACAGCCAACTTGCACAAAGATCACTGGGGTCACAGTTTCTGTTTTGTCCCCAACTGGAACCCTGCATTTGCTAAGAGGGGATAATAAAAGTGCCAAACCCTCCCCTTTAGCCCTCTCCCTGCACTACACTTAGTGCTGGACAGCTTCCATCTGATCAGACACCACACAGTTGAATCCTGTAAAACAGTAAAGATCACAACAAACCTTTTTGGCCTTGGCCTTTTTCTCATAGGTGTCAGACAAGGGCTTCTTCTTTGGTTGAAGGTTCGCCTTGGAGAAGAGATCTTCAAACTCTTTGGTGTCGACAATGTCTGGCTCCGCCAGGGACCCCCACAGGGTGTTGTTACTGTTGAGAGACATTGAGAGACATTTCAGTTTGTTTGTGTTTAACAACTCTTTTCAAATCAATTACGTTCAGAGAGCAGTGTCCGCAGTGTGGTTTAGAAGGGTTGGGAGAGGAGAGCGTCTAGAGGTGACGGGGGCCGCTGAGGATGTGCCAACCCATTCCGCGGGACAGATTGTTCTTCGCTGGAGATAAACAAACTTGTGTTGCCGTTTATTTAATGTTTACCCCAGCTGCTGAGCTGTTTATTTCCATTATGGAGGCACTGGGTTGCAGCTTTTGCGAGTGTGAACCCATGACAAACACAAGAGGGTCTTTCCACTTTTTAAAGGTGATATTTATTACATAAGCTCTTTCAGTGTAGTACGCATCCCCCTCTTGCCAATTTCTGCATGCCAGAAAAAGCCACACCACTTTAGAAAACAAAAGCTTCAGTAAAGATGTTGAGTTAGATGTCAAGATTTTGGTTTCATATGCGTTGCCAGGCGACGCGGGGGGAAAAACAAAACAGCGCAGCGTTGGGTTCAGGCGCTCCTGGCTCTCTGAGCTACCTTGACTTTCCACTCCTTTCGTCTCACTGACCGGGGGGATTAAATAGAAAGGCCCTCTCCAGACAACATGGCAGCATCCCGTTATGATCAGTGACGCTGAGCTCCCTCTTAAGCGCTGACTAATGAAGGGAGAGTGGGCTCCGGTTGACATAAATCAAACCGCACACTGTAAGCCAAGAGAGCCGCTGGCTGTGAGACAGGTTCAACTGGAGCTGAATGAGTGAGACGGGGGGCAGTGAGACAGACAGTTCATGTACCTCAGCTTCGCCAGATGCTGTCCAATAATTTTCTTCATTCTGAGCTTTAAGAGCTATTTCATGCAAGCGTCTGGAAACCCCACGCTAATTTTAAATACTCAGTAGTGCTGCAAAGAAAACCTACTCGATTGTATCTTTTTGGAAATCAAGAGCAATTTTGCCTTGTTGGATAATTGAATATGGGCTGAGTTACTCTAACAGGCCGGAGCTTCTGCATTAGCACATGGAAGTGACTGCCAGAAGCGTTTTACAACATCCATATCCTGCTATCATTCCTGTTCTACTGAATCAGCACATCTAAAGACTTGGTCAATTGTACAAATGAAGGTCTAGCAACAGAGGAAAAGCAGACACTTTGAAAGGCAATATCAAGATGAAAAGGGTAACAGGGGAGGAAAAGCTGTCATGAGAGTCCATTGGAATCCACTGACTCGCTGGCTCTATCAGTGTGCAGTGAATCCTATTCAAAAACATGCCGCTGGTCAAATTTGATAGATAGATAGATAGATAGATAGATAGATAGATAGATACTTTATTGATCCCCAAGGGGAAATTCAGCCATTTGTGGTTTCTGTGCGGCTGAGGGATCAGTTGTAAGACATCAAGCAACACTGACTAGTGTGTAGCTTGGCCTGCTCTCTCTCAGCCATGCTTCCTTATTATGTGCTCTCTGCCAGTGAAAATGCAAAAACTGAGTTTGAAGTAAAGTCAACAACACAATTCATAATTTCCCTTTGTAAACATCATCTATTAAATATGTCCATAAATCTTTCCCATCCTTTGTTTACAATCAGAAAAATGCATCAAGTTTCCCTGTGTATATTAGTTGTCTAACATATCCACTGTATATCACAACAGGATAATTGTTGATGCTCTTGGTGCATATGTTGCAATGCTACAATGGGAGTGGCAAACAGTGTAGAAACACTAACAATACAAAAACAAGGGTGTAGTCAAAACTATGTACAAGAATAACAAAGAAAATGGGTGTAAAACACAAGCATGTGATCTCAACAAAGTCCGGCAAGCACTGTGTACAGACTGTGTGTTGACAACAGACGCATACTGTATGTATTACTCCTGTTATGTTGTAAGGCGTCATATCCAGTTGATCAGTCATGTTGCTTACACAGGGGTCTTATGAGTCTTATGGCAACTTTGAGTCTGTTTTTGAGATAAGATATTTCAATGCTCAATGAGGTGTGTGGCTGTCTGTATAACTTTGTCTGCACTAGAGTTGCAGCAAACAATTCCGTAATTGTTTTCATAATTGATTAATTTGTTCATCATATTCTTGATTAATTGATTAATAGTTTGATGTATAAAATGATGTGGTGAAAAATTGTTGTTCCAATGTTGTTTTTAACTGCCTTGAAATATATTCATTTCACAATTTTAGAGCAGTTGAAACTATTATAAAATATTATATATTATATTAGAATAATATAAATAAATGTAAGTAGCATATAACATATTTATTTATTTTGCTGAAAAAAATACTCCAACCAATTGATTGATTACCAAACTACTTGGTGATTAATTTGATAGTGGACAACTAATCAATTAATTGTTGCAGCCCTAGTCTCTAGTCTGCACCCTTAACCCCTCATAGTACACAGGGCATTGCAGCTGTACTTGCTTAAGAAGTACAGCATTTCAATTCAATTCACTTCTCATCGTTATGACTTCTGAGTAAGCATGGTCCCTGGAGTGTTTGTTGAGTGTGGGGGTCATTAAATGCTTGAGGAACTGCACTTCTACTGCACATTTTGTGGCGAGTGCTCGACTACAGCGGGCCAGCCAAGGTAGCGATATGCTACCTTGTAGCGATATGCTGTGCTGGGCCAGGAACTATGAACTAAAAGAGTGTGAACCTGGACCTAGTTTCCAGCCCCAATCGCTGTTGGGAGGAATACAGGGCCATAAAGCCTGCAGAACCACTGCCGAAGCACTCAGGCCTCTCCAGATAGATAAACCACAGCTACTTTAAAAAGCACGTCACACACTCCATCTTACTAAAACATGCCAGCACAGGTGTTAAGAGAGCCCATTCTGCAGACAGACAGACAGACACACACACACACACACACACACACACACACACACACACAGCTTCTGTATGTGTACACAAAGGGCACTGAAGGAGTGGAAGTCAATTCAGATATACAGCACTTTTTTCTGCTTTTGTTTCTACGCCATTATTGGTTATATTCAAGAGAAGGGCCTTTCATTTGACATGGTCTTTGTGCTTGTTGTATTGTGTGTAATTTTTATCTTCTCTTTTGTATTGAATTGTTTGAATTATTTGGCATTTTTCAAAGATATGTTCTATTCATTTAATTATTGCCACCACATGCTGAAAAAGTACTTCATAAAGCAAACAGTTCCTTCTACTACTTACTTATTGTCCTGAATCTGAATGCGGTTCCAGTATAGAGGCTTCATGGGGCAGGCGGGCTCCACTGTGGGCTTGCGTGGAGCTACCTGCACGGGCTGGCTAAACCCAAAGCCCCCTGGGCCAGGTGGAGGTGGAGGGGGGCCAGAGCCAGGCATGGGGGGCGGAGGAGGTGGACCACACCCAGGAGGAGGTGGAGGAGGTGGTGGCCCTACACCAGGCAGGGGTGGAGGCGGTGGAGGCCCAGAACCCATCCCTGGAAGAGGAGGGGGTGGAGGGGGAGGGGGAGGGCCAGTGCCACTGGGTAGCGGGGGAGGGGGAGGGATGAGGGGCCCTCCTGATTGGCCTGGCAGGGGTGGAGGGGGTGGAGGGGGTGGTGGCGGTGGACCCCCACCCCCTTCTGCCCTCCTGATGGTGTCTGCGTCGAGTTTCTTAGGCGCGTTGAGGTGGGGGCTGGCGGAAGGGTGCGATCCCTCCCCCTCAGGTGTCTTGATGAAGGTCTCGCGGTCAGTTTGCACGCAAACGTTGCGGGTGGTGCGAGGCGCGGACGGCTGCTCATCTTCGGTTGAGACGCAGGCGTCGCGCAGCGCCCCCAGCCGGTAGCCGGGCATGTAGGATCGGTCGCGCTGCATTTTGGAGATGGCTGCCTCCAGCCGCGACACTGTGACCGCATGCTCCCCACGCACCTCAAAGATCTGGAGCTCAAAATCAGCCTGAGGGGGGTAGACACAGCACACAGGACATCAGTTTTCAGTATCCGATTCAGTTAATTTCTACTGGAGCAGAATCATTTTAAATGTACTTTCCATAGAAGGTAAATCCATCACAGAATTGTCAATTACATGTTAGATTTGTATTAGTATAATAGTCAAATAGATATTACTCAATCAGTCACATGAAATTGTTATTTCTTTATTTCCATTTTTTCTGTTTATGATAACTGCTATTATATGTTTGATGCAATTACAGTGGCACAGCTTTTTTATGGTGTTGTACCTGCTATGTCAATAAATAAAATAAATGACTCAATGTCTTTAGGACAAAAATAGCCTCCGGATGAAATCTGCCTTTACGGACATGAACTATTTGGCTTTTCTCTCAGCAGGAACATCTGAAAATGGACTAGACACCCCCACAAAACGGCCATGAAAGGACTGTATACAAGTAAATGTATACTGCAGACTCTACAACGAATGATTCAGACACTTCATCCAATGGTAAGAGCCTTTTGCCTGACCTTTCCGATGAGCTGATGAGCGTGTAGACAGGAGGAAAAAAAAATCTCAAAACCTAAAAAAAAAAAAAAAACCTCTGGCATGCAGAACGCTCCTCTTCACCGAGACCTGTGTGAAACTATTTGAAAATCTGTCTCGAAAAGGCTGCAGCCTTGGCAACCATGGCTCATTTGAATAAACAACGGATTAGAGAGCTATCAACAGCAGAATCGCACAGAGGTCACAGAGGATACACCGAAATGATCAGCTTTTTCATAGCAGAAAAGGTAACAGGAGACTCTGAGGAGCAGAAATGAGAAAGCAAGAAAGAAAGAATGAAAGAAAGAATGAAGAGAGAGATAAGCAGAGGCAGAGGTAGAGAGCAAGAGCAAATGATCCATGCTATTCTGAGAGTCTCCCGAATGAGATGTGTGGACGCGTCCAGCTTGTAAACGGTGATCTCATTTCATATGAAGCCCTGGCAGTAGGTGTGCGAGCAGGGCCACATCTGGAACACATCAGGGCATCGCCGCTTCTTCGCCATGCCCTGACTGGACGTTTATCGCTGGTCTGAGCAACACCATGTGGACTCCGCTCCGCATGTCTCTATAAGTGGCTCTGTGGGAAGCTCTCAGTGCACCAGCCACAGACTCATCATCCTATCTCAAAGCTCAAGGTGGTCAGATGAGGCCGCTGGGGCATGCTAGATAGACCAGGAACTAGATCATGTCAGCACAACTGTCAGACCTTCTAAGGTTTAAGGAACTGATTGCCAAGAGATAGATTAGACTATCCATATGGCAGAGGCTGTTATTTAACGTGATGGGATCCAGCAGTAAAGGCAGGATGTGCCAACGGGACATCACAACATTCATAGCAGGAAGCACAGGTCCTTATGAAGTAACTAATACCTTTCCTGCACTACATGCATAAATCTGGGTGAGAGAGAGCTCTGTGTTTGAGAGATGCTTTCCTGCACAATGTTTGTTTGGCTCCACACTGATGGCAGGAACTGGAGGACACCTTATCATTATTCAAGGTGCTGAAATTCCTGAAGAATAGCAGGAACAAGGCTTCAGTGGGAAAAAACCCATTATATCCCAAAATTCTCTCTCTTTCTCTCTCTCTCTCTCTCTCTCTCTCTCTCTCTCTCTCCCTCTCTCTCTCACACACACGCACACACACACAAACAGAGACATAAGCTACAGAGATGTCATATCTCATTTGTAGCTTGATATATTTTGATCCCTTTTTCCACTCAAGTCTCCCATGTCCTGCTGTGTGGAAATCTACGTTTTCCGAAACAATGAAATGTAATATCGCGCTGGCCCAGGCAGGGGGAACTGGCTGTGTATGCTGGCGTTGAGACACGCCGAGCTTTTAACATCTAAATTTGCTCTCGGGGTGAGGATGACAGTACCTCTGTGCTGCGAGCCCCCGGGTGGAAATCAAGCCGAATTACTGCGCGGAGTGTGTTGCATTAGTCCTGGCAACAATAACCTCCCAAAATGCTCACAGTAGTCCCCCTCCAGCTAACACTTCTGCCCAGAAATGAATAAACCCTATAAGTCAATGTCGGAGCTTTGGACCGTCCTGTTCACGTTTAGTTTGCGGTAAATGACGAACATTGATGAAAAGTACCTCATCCAAGTTCCATTAGTTGACCTTTGCCAGTGTGTGATTATAAACACCTCTGGTCATGGTTTATTTAAGAGCAGGCCAGAGCGGAAAAGGGAGAGTACAGACAGGGCAGCATATCAACAGATATGGAGCAACAAGAATAAACTAAACTGTGCAGAGTCATTGATACAAATGTGCTGAGGCAGAGATGGACTATATGGGATTCCATTTACTCTCCTGACCTCTAGTGGTCAAACAGGCAAACTGCATTCTTGCTACTTACTTGCAGTTTCTCCACCTCCTCTTTGCATTCCCTCTTCAGCTGCAAGAGGGCTGCTTGATGCTCTGTAAAGGGGGAAATGGGAGACATTTAAGCAAGGAAAACACATGCACATGTACACCCACACCCACCCACACACACTCTCTCTCTCACACACACACACACACACACACACACACACACACACACACACACACACACACACACACACACACACACACACACACACACATTTAATTAAACGTAGAACCTAGCATATTTGAGCAATTTGCTCCAGGCTAAAAGTGTGGCCAAACAACTAATATGTGACTGATAAACATACTTCCCCTCCCTTAGTGGTCACAAACTTGGTTAACGTGTTTGACATCCTTGTTCCTGGTTCCAGACACACAAAACACTCTATATAAACACTCTACACTCTAAATAAAGGCGGGATCAGGGTCATACCAGGACCAGATCTGAGCTAGGTAAACGCTGGATCATGGATAGACCAGTGACTGTGTAAGCAACTTCCTGAGATATGTGGTCATTAATTAAAATGTCTGACCTCCTATAAACTCATTACTAGTTCCTTTCACTTTGTTTACTTTTACTACAACTTCATAGATCATTAATGTACATGTGGACCATCTTCATTTGCTCCAGTTCATTAATTAACACTGCTGTTTAATGCCATTAATTATTGGGTATCCTTGTAAAATTTAAAAGAAAAAAGTATAGCTACTTCTGGAGTATCACAGTGATACAGTGATACCATAACTGACAACTGCAAAGTCTCTCATGTTCTTTTGAATCCTCTTTTACAGTACAAATACAATCTGTTATGTCTCATATCACTTGCTGTTTAGGCCAAAATCTGTTTATCTACAGTGAAGTTCAAAAACCAAATCTGTTAACAACAGTCATGATCAGGTCACCATAGTGACAGCCACTGATAGTCCACTGATAAGTTATCTGTCATTCTGCCTGGGTGAGGACAAGAATGCTGCTTCCTCGCTGACACACCCGCAGAGGCGCAGGAGCTAAAAAAAACATTAAGGAAGCTAATTCACCTCACCCTGTCTCAATGGGTATAGTCAAATTCCTTTGGTCTAAAGATACACACACAATCAGGACAGGGCCGGTGCTCGCACTCCGGTGGTTATGCTGAGGTCTTATCTATTTGCTTATCATATTCTGGGACCTTTGGTCAACTCCTTGAGTTCAGTGTTCCTTGGCTGACTATCTCTCTTCAACTAGCTTTACTAGTGGCACTGGTTTTTGGTTGCCATGATGGTCTTCTTTACAGACTGTGTGTAAGTTAGGTCATTATTAACAGTGCAAAAGGTAATCAGACTCTTGTTGTGACACAAGTCGCTTCTGTGTCTTAAACCTGTGATATAGGCCTGTGCTACTGATTAGTATTAGTATGTATCCGCATACTAATTAAGCTTTCAAAAGGAATCAGCCTGCATTCTGTAAGGGCAGAAGTTTGCCTGTGAATAATATGAATCTGGAGTAGCAACTGGCCAGTATGGCAGTCAGGCTCTGTCCCAATACTCAATGAAATAGAAACCCCTCATTTAGGGAATTATATATTTAGGGAATTATACTGTATGGGGGATGTTAAGCAGATTTTAGCATGAATCCTGGATAATTAAGGGATTGGCTACATTACAACCAAAAGATTAAGAGAAAGAGGAATGTATTTCCAAATTGAAGGTCCCTTAACAGACAGACATAATTGAAAACAAGAACATGTAAGTACTGTATATTCTGTGGCCATTTTAGGACTTTACATATCCTTTGTGTACAGTTTCAGAACTCTGCACCACTAAAGATCGACTACAGCCCTTTGTACCATGAGACTCAAAAAGCAAAGAGCTACGTGACTTTCTATCAGTGACGCTAGCTGTGTGTTCCCAGTCTAAATGGATTTAAAAGAAGCCTCGCGCCAGGTTTATCAGAGCGACACACACACACACACACACACACACACACACACACACACACACACACACACACACACACACACACAAAACACACGCACACACACACACACACACTTGTTTTTGAGGCACTTTTACAATTAGATTAAGCAGTGAGATTAAGGGCCTCAGATGAAACCTGGTTGTGGCAAAGATGGCACAGAACTCAATAGGTGGTTCTTTTTTTTGGTGAGAGAGTGGAGCACTGTTCATACTCAAACCCACTGAAATGTATCCCACTGATGGGGGGATCTGGAAAAAAACATCTCTCTTACCTGCTTCAGTGTATCGCAGGCCCACCTTCTCCTCCTCATCTTTGGCCTTGGGTGGGGGCCAGATGGCCTGGAGACGGCCCGGGGTCCGGTCCTCACTGTCGTTGGGTGAGGTAACCTCCGCCTGGATGAGTACCCAAAAGCAAAATGAGCTTTGTTTAAATATACTTGAGCTCAGAAGAGAGAGGAGAGAGGAAAGGAGATGTTCATTTCCTTGATGCACATTCCAAAGTGCACACGATAATTTGGTGGATAAAGGACGCTGTGTCCCAAGTCAGACCAAATAAGACCGATTTTATCGCTGTGATTAAATACTACTGATGTGGTGTCCCATTCCCTGCATTCCAGACACATACCAATACATTTGATGCAGTGCTTATTTGCAACTCAATTAATTTAGAATTAAGACACAATGACACAAGTGTTCTCTGAGCATACACGTGGATAAGCTATAGAGAAAAAGTATAACAAATAAGATATAACTTCATATCAAAATGGCTCACATCCATGCATAATACATACTTTGACCTCTGCTACGGCTTTGAGATCACTTCCTGGGCTTTTGGTGGCCGCTCTCTCAAAGATGGATTTGAGCAGCTCCTTCTCGCTCCTTCTCTTCCTCTTGAGGGCCTCTACGTCCACAGACACTTCCTCTCCATCTTTCTTGGCAGCTTTGGGGGTGAAGAAGGACTTGAAGGCTCCGAGGCTGAAAGCCGTCTCTGAAGTTTTAGCACTGCCGCCGGCTCCGGAATCTTCCGGTGCGTTGGCAGTGCCCACATCAGCAGTCTTGTCTCCCGCCCCTTGGCCGCCCTCGGTCACCCCCTCTCTCTCTGGGTCTCGTGCCCGGGCGTCACTGCCACCCTCCTGCACCCCACTCTCTGCTTTGCCTTCTGGGTCGAGGAGTTGGCTGGACTGCTCCTTTAGTGGCCCTGTGCTCTCCGCCGCCTTTCTGACCTCCGGCCTCCCTTTGGTGGGGACAGTGGATGCTGCGGAGTTGCCGTTGGCACCGAGCTGGTCAGGGAGAAGCTTGACCTTGTTCACGTGCTGCTTGAGGGTAAGCAGGGCCCGATCACCGTCACGCTGGCGGATTTTGGAGACAGTCTCACGGTCATCTCCCACCGCCCCCTTTTTGAGCACACGCAGGCCGCTGAAGAGCGCTGGCACCTGGAAGCTCCTCTCTCCGCTGGACGAGAATAGAGAGAGCGCCGGCGAGCGTGACGCAGGGGTGGTGGAGGAGGACGCTGGTGACGAAGAGGGGGACTGCTCGGCGAGGGGGACGCTGCTGCTGCTGCTCGTGGCAGGCGTGTCCTGCTCCTGTTGTCTGGCGCTGGAGGGAAAGGTGGCACTTGGCTCGTTGTCAGCTAGGGACGGTCCTGCTGTTGCCTCTGTTCTTCCCAGCTCTGAAAGGCCCTTTGTGTCGCCGCTGCCACTGCTGCTGCGGCTGAGGCCTGGCTGGCTGTCGGCCCGGTCAGGCAGGCCGGTGGTGAGGTCCTGCTCCCTTCTATCCCTCCCCTCCGACTGCTTCTCTCTGGCCTCAGGCGTTTCATCCTCATTCGTCCCGTCGTCGGCTGCATCTCTGCCTGCCGGTACAGCTGAAGAGGCCTGCTTTCTGTTGGTCAGTGAGACCTTGACTGAAGTGGCGGAGAGAATTAGCAGTGGATCCCCTTCGGAAGTGTCCGGCTGCTCTGTCTCGCTCGTATCCTTGGCGTTGGCCTCGGCTTCGAGTTTGCTGGCTTGTTGACGTCGTCGCCGTGCTCTCGCAGCGGACACTTCGGAGCCCATGTCTCCCTCGTGGGCATCCTCAGTCTCCTCTCTGCTCTGGGGAATGTCCTCTGTCCTCGGGGGACTGCGGCGGTTCCAGCGCAAGGCGGGAGGGAGCTCCTGTATCCAGAACGGGGCTGTGTTCTTGGACCTCTCCCTGTCCAGAACAGAGCTGCCTTTGACTGACCCCTCCACGAGGCTCTCGGCTGTGCTAGGCACGGGATGCTCCGAGCTTGAGTTTGACTCAATCACATCATCACACCGGCTGTCAGTCTCCTGCGCTTGATCCGATTTATCATTTACAGGATCCTCAGCCACTGATGGGTGGAGGAGGGACTCCCGGAAGCCCCAGCTCCTTTCTGATAGGCCCATTTCGTCTTTGTCCTGCTCAGTGTCGCTGTAAACCTCGACCATGGTCACCTCAACCAAATCCTCGTCAGGAACTTCTGGAGTGGATGTGAACGGGGCCCTCTCTCCTTGTGTGCTTAGAGAGGGCTCATCCACAGACTGCTCTTTGCCAAAGGTCATAATTTCCCATGATTCAACATGTTGACTGGTCTCGGTGGGATTCGATAGAAGCCCACTGGCATGAGACAAGCTGTGAAGGCCTCCTGACTCTTTCAGCCGGTCGTGATCCCCATCGAACAGGCTGTAGCTGAGAGGCCTGATGTGGGTCTCCTCCTCTGCTAATGGCCTGAAGGACGTCAACACAGCCGTATCATCTGCCTCCGTCTTGTCCCGGACAAACAGGGTGGAGAACTTGTTGTGCAGCAAGCTGGAGGGATGCCTCCCTGGCACGTCCAGGCTACCCTCACTGTTGTTTACATCCTCCATGTTTTCATGAAATTGTTCCCTCCAGGTTTAAACCATTTACTGTAATCCAGTTTGTGTAATAAATCCAGTTCAGTCACGGCCCAACTGTGTGCTGGTGCGTGTGTGAGTGGGTTACTTGGCCCACATCTCTCCACCTCTCCTTCTCTCTCTCTCTCTCTCTCACCTGTGCATGTGTTCCAGTTTCCTAGGCTGCAGAAAACAAACGGCTTTTGTGATGGACAAAGAGCCCCTGCAGCGCAGCCAGGCACCCCTCCCTCACCCTCCCCACAATTACCCCCACAAAGGGTCACACTATCCCCAATTCCTCTGAGCAACGCGATGGCTCAGTCCCGCTGAATGCATTGAGCTTTCACAAATCCCACAGTTTTACGATCCCAAACAGTTCCGCTTCTCTTCAGTTCAATTTTGTTTTTGTTCCAGGAATAAACAGTAGCTCCTAAATCCTAAAAAAGCGAGTGAAAATCAAAAAATGTAAAAGCACTCTTCCATTTTAAAAGTTCCACTGACAGGAGGCAGACTGCAAACGATCTCTCTAGAAAGCTAACAGCTCACTTGAAGTCCTTGAAAGAGTATGTCAGACACGAAGAAAGTTTAACTCAGTGGACCTCCATTGAAAGTAGGAAGTACGCTGTGTAACTTTCCTAAAAGCAGGAACACACACACGGACACACTCACACATACTCACAAACACTACACACACACATGGTCCGACGTGGAAGGCAGCTTAGTCAGTCGCTTCCTGTGGAGTGAAGTTTTCCCCCACACTCAAACACACACACTCCGTGGCAGACACTGTGCATCTGTGTCTCTCTCTCTGTGTGTGTGTGTGTGTGTGTGTGTGTGTGTGTGTGTGTGTGTGTGTGAGAAAGTTTACGAGTCCACACCAGCACTGCACCAGGGCAACCTCTCGCGACGCCTTCCCAAGCCTGTGCAGGAATGCTGGCTGCCGGCTCTCCAAGTCCCACGACACGCCCTCTATTATCAGCCCTGCCCCCGTCACCTGGCCAGGCAGCCTGAGTGGCAGGTATCCAGTTCCTCTCAGTAGCCCTCAGCTCCTCGTCACGTCAGGGGCAGGTATGACTCGCAGGTTGTCATGGTGCTTTTCCTCGGTCTGTTTCCACTCCTTCAACAGGTGTCCAATTACTGTCAGTTACTCAGTTCTGTCCTCTGCAGTTAGAGGTGGGTCCAACTTTCACTCATTTTCTTTGGCTTTTCTCTTTAAAAGATTCCTGTCTCTCTTTCCTCTTCCTCTTCCACTCCTTCAACACGTCTCAAGTTATCGTTATTCACTTCCTCCTCATGTCAGATGTGGGTGGAACTTTCACTCCTTTTTCGTCTTTGTCCAGCTCTTTCATTGACCTCTTCCTTCGTTCGTTCCCACTTGTGTAACAGGCATCCAGTGACTCTCCTTCACTTCCTCCTGATGGTAGGAGCATGTAGTTACTTGCATTCTTTTTCTTCTCTCTCTTTTCCACCCTACCCTTTCCCTTACTCAATGTATCCCTCCCTTCAATTTATCCCTTACTCAATGTATCCCTCCCTTCATAAAAACTCCAGTGGAAAAGAAAAGGAGCAAGGCAGAGTTGGTGTAAAGCTTGCGGCTTATCCGTTGGTGTGGGGGTCAGGTGGAGCGGGAGGTCCAAGCAATAGCACTGCCCCATACTCTGGCTCTGCTGTTATAGCACCATCATAATCTGCTGCGATTAACTCTCCCTCACCACACACCCCCAAGCCTAGTACCCCCCACCCTTCCAACAACGTTACCACGGCAATCCTCAACAGTGAGCAAGTCTCCTCTCAAGAGGGTTCTGCGTAGAGAGTAAATGAAAAGGCAGAAACAAAGACGGAGAGGCTATTTGTTCTCCACAACACCACAGAGACCTGTTTAATGTATTATGGATGGGCCACTGAATCAATACTGAACCATTTCCAGAAGTATGAACTCCAACATGCTTTAAGTAATTAGAGACTGTAATAAAGGCTGAAGGTCTTATCTGTTACGTGTTTATACATCACAAGAGACTGTGTTTATGCCAGTCATACCATTGATGACCCTCCTTATTATTGCACAGCTGTCTTAATGCACAGAGGAAAACACTTTGAACACTTAACTCACACACTCACAACAAAGATTCAGCACTACAAACTGACTTATGAGTGCAAGCTTGAAAAACATATTTTTACAAAGTATACAGTGAATTAGTACTGTATATGACCTGAGATGGCTGAATGGTGAAATTAGGACTATTTGTTCACTCCCTCTTGGAATGTCAAGCCCTATTAAGGCCATCTCTGGTCTTACCAGTCAAAGTTCACCAGCAACACATTCCATTCACCACAGCTTAAGACTCAGACAAGCTGTTGTCACGGTGATTTTAAACGCTATGTGGACTGTTTAGTGTCTCTGTTTTTTTTTTTTTTTTTTTGTATTTGTGTATGCAGGTGTGTGTGTGTGTCCAGTTAATTAGAAAAATAACTATAGATTTCTGTCCCCATATACAGTACTGTATTTCTGAAAAAGAATAAGCCTCTTCTTTTGTCCACCTGTTTCCAGCTGCCTGTATTCTCTAATAGCTCTAACATATCCAGCAGCTATCTGTAGACTACATAGGCCTGTTTACACTTTTAACCCAATTCACATGTCTTTGAAAAAAGACAGCCCAAAGTAAGATTACTCATGGTGGCTCATAACTCATACAATACAGAAATTAACAGGATAGCCATTGGCACCACTTAGACACCACACTGACCACACTAACATAATGTCTGTGAAATATCTCTGCTGAGTACAGCAATCTATAGAGTACATGCCACAACAAACAGCATTTATAGTTGAAGTGCTTTTTCCCAGTAATCTGAGTATGTACAGATTAAAGACAATCCTTTGATTGACAGCAGAGCTAAAAAAGCCTGTTATGTAACAGTAATGGCATGCGGCATACTAAGAGTCCTGGGTCATGATTAGAAACCTCCATCTGAGACTGCGACCAGAGGAATTTCAAAAACTGTTAAAGCCTGTTGAAAACTCTCTGGAGATTTCCTACATACATGTAGCATAGAAATTCATCTGACAATAGTTTCTGTTTGGACACCTTCAAAACTGCAGATGAAAAAATGTGGCTGTTTTCCCCAGTAATCATCTATCAACAACCATTCACAATGTTGACATTACATCCACAGTTTATTTACCTATCTCTACAGTTACACATCTTGGGCAAACTAATCCTGCGGAAACACCTGAGAAGGCAATTGCACTTCACAGCCGCCTGGAATGGCCTCTCAAAAGTAGGGAAATACCAGGCCTAATAATGCCATGACTCATAAAACCAGTCACACCATGTCAAAATGATGTGTGTGAAATTAACTTAAATAAAATGCAAATTAGCACCTCCATAATACAGTGAGAAAAGAAATCATTGAGAACAGCCATCATAAAAACAAAACCAAGCCTACATACATGATCCAAGTGGGATGTTTAAATGTCATACACTTTTGGCACAGCCAGTGAATACGTGGGTGATTGTGATGATGGTGGTTTGGCTGTGGTTATTGTCTATACTCTGTTCATGAGTGATTGACCAAACCTAGCAATTTTCAGTTATGAAGCCTGTTTTGGAAATCTGTCCTAAGATATAACGGCATCCTTGTAGCAGACCCAGATTTTACTGAGATTTGAATAACATGGTTCTGAAACAGACATTCCTGTCTAAAAATAGTACATTAGCAAAAAGAGACATTATTTTTATTAAAATGGCTGTTTAAATGGTCCACACTGAAGGTCAGTGATTAAGGCATTATCACAAGCTACTGTATTAGCCTACAGCTGATAAGGCCAGAGAGAAGGTGCACAAGGGAGAAGGCTTTAGATAGGGAGGTAAATTGTATGGGGACTAAAACTCTGTGTGTGTTGTGTGTTGTGTATGTGTGTGTGTGTGTGTGTGTGTGTGTGTGTGTGTGTGTGTGTGTGTGTGTGTGTGTGTGTGTGTGTGTGTGTGTGTGTGTGTGTGTGTGTGTGTGTGTGTGTGTGTGTGTGTGTTTACCACTGTTTGCCTCTATTATTGTATCAGTATGTCTGCATATCTAATCCTAAGCTGAGACCTGCTGGCGAGCCCCAAAGACTTCCCATTTAGCTAAACAAAGCAGCAGAGCAGCAAACCCAAACAGAGGCCTACACAGAGAAAGGAGGAAGCCATTGTTGGTGCTATGTGTGAGACAGAGAGATGTCTGAAACATACAGTATGCATACTGCTGATGCACTTTAAATAGCATTGAAAAGGTGGACCTGTGGTGACTAAATATGGCTGTAATTAGCAGGGCATGTAAACATCGCTTACAGCAGCTTTGGAAATGACGGCGAAACAAACACATGGCAAAAGATTCTGCTCTGATCCTGCTTCGTCAACAAGGAATTTGTCACTTGATGGACATCTGTCAGTGTCAGCTGTCAGGTAGATGTCTACCCCCGATACAGATGTTTCTGACATCTCCAACATCACTTGCACTAAATCTCTCCTGAGACACATATTTCCTGCGCTGTCCCTGTGGGTCTGGCGTGTGGAGTCAGGCGCCTAGGAGAAGATGAATATGGAGGCCGTACAAGAGGAACATGTGCTGGTGGCAGTGACAGACTAGGTGATTAAGACTGGTGTTGTGTGGGCGGAAAATGCAGACAGAGAGGAATGGCAGCAGTTTGTAGATAATCATCAGCATAAAAAAACAACACCCTTCAACCTGCGAGATAATCATAAGCAAAACAAAACAACCTTCAACCTGCTGCCGGCACAAACAGAGAGCACTGCAGGACAGACACACAGTATTGAGACACACAGAGAGCACTGCAGGATGGACACACAGTATTGAGACACACAGAGAGCACTGCAGGACATACACACAGTATTGAGACACACAGAGAGCACTGCAGGACAGACACACAGTATTGAGACAGACACAGAGCACTGCAGGATGGACACACAGTATTGAGACAGGAAAGGTGATGATACAAGGAGCAACGTTTTGAGAAATGTTGCTGGGAAACCGTATACCCGATTCCATGTGCTCAGATTGGATGATCATATGACTACTGATGATTAAAGGTCTTTAAAAAGTTGCCCAATACCAATGAGGGTAGCAATTGGGGCAGCTGTGGCCTACTGGTTAGCGCTTCGGACTTTTTTTCGGAGGGTTGCCGGTTCGAACCCTGACCAGTAGGCACAGCTGAAGTGCTCTTGAGCAAGGCACCTAACCCCTCACTGCTCCCCGAGCGTCGCTGTTGTTGCAGGCAGCTCACTGCGCCGGGATTAGTGTGTGCTTCACCTCACTGTGTGTTCACTGTGTGCTGAGTGTGTTTCACTAATTCACAGATTGGGATAAATGCAGAGACCAAATTTCCCTCACCGGATCAAAAGAGTATATATACTTATATACTTATGAGAATGGGCCTGAATGAATCCTCCGGAACATCGCCCAGCAACATTGCTAAAGTTGCCTTGTGTATCATCAGCTGAAGATAAAAAAAAACACCTATTAATTAAGCATAGCCAATTGTCAGAAATCAGGGTTTTTAACACCATCTCCTTACACTTCTGCAGACAAACAGCAGAACTGAGTACCGTAACTGTAAACTCTGTTGATGCTTCCCAAATAGACTCTGGAAACGGACCAATCAGTAACCACCTCCAGACAACTAAACAAACCCAGATGCTCTGCTCAACCTCAAACCACACCCTGCAACATTACCTAAGCAGGGTTAATGGGGGAATGACTGTACTGTGGCGATACTGGGTGGATTACTGTGTGCTATGCCACTGTGCAATATAATTCTTTGGGAAACTGCAACATTACAGTAAACATTAACATTAACTTGCCGTCTATAATTACAACGTAAGAAAATGTCTTAAATCACTGCAATAATAGCATAGCAAACCATGTGCAGGGGCATGAAATCCTTGGTTTTAACAGGGCACCCATGTCAGTAGGTACAGTACTGCATAAGCCTCCTGGATAGAAATCTGGGCTTATATGCTTTACCAACAGAACACTTGAACACATCAGCAGGCATTAGGGCCCTTTAGCAGTGGCATTTCTATCCATCTCTCCACATACTCAAGGGTTGTTGCAACATGGCATAAAGGAGTATTGTTATTTGTTATCCATTAGTATCGTATGTATGCCTGTATTCCTGCACTGGTGTTTTAGTGCCCCTCTCTGTCTCTCTCTCTCCTCTCTCTCTCTCTCTCTCTCTCTCTCTCTCTCTCTCTCTCTCTCTCTCTCTGTGTGTGTGTGTGTGTGTGTGTCTGTGTCTGTGTCTGTGTGTGTCTGTGTGTGTCTGTGTCTGTCTGTGTCTCTGTCTGTGTCTCTGTCTGTCTGTTTGTATGTGTAAATACAGCTTGTAATTGCTAACATGCTTTTGTCCAATCTGCCATTAAAACTCTGTTGTGGCTATGATTGACATCATGGATAGAAAACGTGCTAGAGAGCAGCTTTTTGTATTGTGAAATGTGGACTGTGAACTAAAAGTGGTTTTGAAAAAAAAAATCTCTTTGGCTGATTGTGTGGCATAGGTGTGTTGCTGTGTTGAGTTTTAAAAAGTATTTTAAAATAGGTAAACACTTGTTAGTGACTGAAAAAATTGCAAATATCTGGAACATATCTTCAGTTTTCTCTTGTTACTATACCACAATAAGGACAGAACATCAATGTACACTAGAATGGAACATTAAGTGTTCATAGCTTGGATCCAGCTCACCATGCCATCCAGTTTGGGGTTGTAAGGGGTGTCACCCATAATGTCATCCTCTGGGGGTGTAATTCGCAGGAACTCCAGGTGGTCTGGCCTGGTGGCACGACAGAGAGGTTCATGGGAAATGTCATCACCATCCAGCATCCAAATATCATCGTGCCTCAGGAGGGCTTCCTCTGTAGATACATAAACATACAGTATCGACACACACAGACATTAAGAAACAGTCATACACACACACACACACACACACACATACACACACACACACACAAACACACACACACACACACACACACACACACACACACACACACAGAGAGAAAGAGAGAGAGAGCGAGAGAGAGAGAGAGAGAGAGAGAGAGAGAGAGAGAGAAGGAAATACATATTACACACAAGAAACAGCCAGTCATAATAATTCATAGAAATCATCTGGGCATTGAGAAACAGAACACACACAGAAAGAGAGATGCTATTTATAATCAGTCCTCTCCTCTCTTTTCCGAGCCAGCCAGAGCCCTCGCTTCAGCAGAAAACCACTGGACTCGACTGGACTGATCTAATCACCAAATGCACCTCCAGCAAGTCCAGCTGCCCTGCAAAAGAGAGCTTAGCCATGCGCCACTCCCATGACAAAAAACACTGGCAGAAAAAACATGCAAGGAACAGCCTTTTCAGTGCTTCAGACTGACTTTGCAATGGATCCAAGAAGGAAGAAACATACTAACTATACTGGTGCCAAGGTCCTTGACATCCACCAGAAACTCCCAAGCATCCTCGCCTGCCAAACCAAGGTCAACAACATCATCGTACACATGGGCACAAACAACATCAGAGATAAGCAGTCAGTAGCACTGCAGGAAAACTACAAAACTCTCATCACCACCCTGATGGGCACAGAAAATGTCATCTCTGGGCCTCTCCCTACCTACAGAAAAGGTGCTGAGAGATGGTCCAGACTGTTTGATCTCCACACCTGGCTCAAACGCTACTGTGCTTCCCTAAGGCATCCCCTATGTCAACAACTGGGGCTTGTTCTGGGAGAGGCCCAGTATGCTGAAGCGTGATGGTCTCCAC
This sequence comes from Alosa alosa, assembly GCF_017589495.1. NCBI lineage: Eukaryota > Metazoa > Chordata > Actinopteri > Clupeiformes > Clupeidae > Alosa > Alosa alosa. Next base: position 29,760,851 of record NC_063207.1, read on the forward strand.
CCAAACCGACATGGAGCCAGGCTACTCTCTGACAACATAGCGTCCACACTGAGGCATTGACATTCTGTAAAAAATATTACATATTCATGCCCCCCAGGTATTCGAATGGCATTATACATGTGTGGATGGGTCTGAAAATGTTTTCTGCAGTGTAACATAATACTACTATAGATCAAGTTGCTTCATGTAATAGCACTGATTTCTACCCAAGGTATAGTAAAAAGAAAAGACAAATTTAAAACTAGAAACCTAATAAATATTCTTTCCATACTTGAGCATATTCCTCAAAAGCCAGAGGCATTTTCAGCTAACATGGGCTTACTAAATATAGGCCCACTTACTACCAAAACCTTTGCAATCAATGATTTTATCAGTAAAAAAAAATTGGATTTTCTGTTTCTTGTTGAAAAATGGCTGACTTCAGACAGCGAAGCTGTTCTTGTTGAAACCTGTCCCCCAATTATAATTTCTTTCTCTCAACTAGACAGGGTAAACGAAGGGGTGGAATTGCTTCCATTCTCTCAAACAAATATAGCTGTACTAGAGTCAACTTTGGGGATTTCGCTTCCTTTGAGTATATTGCCCTCACTCTGAAGGCTGACCCAGCTATACTCCTATTGACCTTATACCGCCCTCCTAAACTATGGACTGGCTTTCTCGACCAGTTTTCTGAACTTATGTCGCTCATCATCACTAGCTATGATCGGATAATTGTAAATGGCGACTTTAATATTCATGTCAATAAGACAACTGATGCTAAAGCCAATAAGTTCCTTAATGTTTTGGACAGTTTAGAGCTAAAGCAGCATGTTACAGGGCCCACCCACAACCTTGGCAACACCCTCGATCTAGTCATTTCTAGAGGGATAGAAGTCACTGACTTATCAGTAAACGATATAAATATGTCCAATCATTATTGTGTATCTTTTAATATCGTACTAAATACTTTAAAAATTCATCCCGAAATTACAATCAAATCACGAATAATCACGAATAATCATGAATAAGCTGACAAAAAGCATATAGGGCAAGAAAAGCTTTTTACCTCTGCACTGGGGCAAATGTATTGCGGGTGTATAAATAATTCAGAGATCTTATCTGTCTATGTTATGGTATAAGCTCTGGTGGTGGAGCAGTCTGTGAGAGAGCAGACAGGAGTCTTACTGAGCTCCGCTCACTCTGGTCACAAGGTGAGAACACATCACATGACATTACCTTCAAAACCCTGGCACTCAAGTGCTTCAACGTGCTCGTGACATTGGACTGCTCACAGCTGAGCTTAAGTGCACACACAGACACACACACACACATGCACGAACGCACGCACGCACGCACGCACACACACACACATGCACGAACGCATGCATGCATGCATGCACACACACACACAATTCTACAAACAGATAAACACATACACACCCACACCCACAAAGAGTACAGATGCACACATTCCACACTCACACATGTATGTGCATGTGCCGGCTAAAGTATGTGGGTGTGTGTACCAATTTAACATAGCATACATACACACACACACACACACACACACACTCACACAGGGCTTTGTCTATTCGTCATTATACAGTAATCAGATCAAATCAGGGAATTTGACTGCACGTACAGGCAGAAACCACCTGAGGGCCTGTGTGTGTGTGTGTGTGTATTTGACTGCACGTACAGGCAGAAACCACCTGAGGGCCTGTGTGTGTGTGTGTGTGTGTGTGTGTGTGTGTGTGTGTGTGTGTGTGTGTGTGTTTCAATGAGCAAGATCTAATCTGAGCCTGACTGTGTATACAATACTTGCCCTTGCTTTTACTGTACAGTAATACTGCACTATCTAATCAAATGAGGGAACATTTCTCTACTCATTCTGCTGCATACTATCCATCCCATCCATTAGCCATACCATCCTTCAATATGAAGACAGCTCACATCCATATACAGTACAATTCCAACAACAGTGTGTGTGTGTGTGTGTGTGTGTGTGTGTGTGTGTGTGTGTTTGTGTGTTTGTGTGTGTGTGTGTGTGTGTGTGTGTGTGTGTGTGTGTCCCTATCAGTGTATATACATCGTGTCACAGGTCTACTAAACTAATCACACAGCTGTTTGTTGTGTAAACACGGAGCCTTGGGTCATGGCAGTGAAGTGTGCCCTTCATTGTGAGAGCCGTGAGAGTGGCGGCTATTCTACTGCTGATATCAGTGGGGTGGCACAAACAGCAGAGCACAGGGAGACAGAGGGGGAGGGCAGGGCAGGTTAATTATGCATCATCATGATAATGCATTTACCCAGGATGAATTGGACTTGAATTGGCCCAGACTTGAAAACGCTGACTGGGGCTTTGAGGTTCTGGTAAGCGTCCAAAAGTAAAGCTGCTTCATTCCGGGCACAATATATTCTGCACTTCCAATTTGTATTCTCTCTCTGTTTCTCTCTCTCTAAAACTGCAACCTTTCCATAACCCAGTCTAACCACTCTACAAATGTTATGCAAAGGATAATGAGTACAGTATGCTAAACTACGATAATGGATCATTATCTTTGTGCCAATTATGATGAAGAGAGACAGAGCAGAGTAGTCATGGATGAATGATTTGCAGGTCCTCTGTTAGCCATTACCTCCAGCTATTGGCATCACATATTGCCCACGTATGCTGGACACACAAATCTGGACAGCTACACTGGACATCATTTGGAGGACATGGACGCTACTGCATTGCTGTGACTACTGCTGCAGTGCAGTAGCATACTGCAACCATTTTTACGGTCTAGTGCCAATGTGATACATCAGTCCTACTGATTTGCATTTCTAACAGCCTCCCATATCCTAGCCCAAGCATGCTACCCAATAATGGATTGTTTTCCTGAGAGGGACCTGTGGGCCAGCTTCAAAACAATTACAGTACATGCTACATACCGGACAACATTCAAACATGGATTGCAGTTGAAGGATGAAAGCAGGTAGGGGGTGAGAAAGGTGAGCATAGGGGAGCCGTAGCGCAGCAGTAATGTCAGCGTCCAGCTACAAATGGGAGCCACTCTCCATCATTCACCCACACTCATACTCATTTACTGTCATCTCTTCACTATCCTGTCTCATAAAGCCTAAACATGCTGCAGGCTTTACACCATAACACACAGAGGAGGATAGTTGGCACCGCTTCATACACAACCAATGGCTGCCCTGATAGGGTTAAAATTATACAACATGTATTTTGAGTAAACAACTGCATCTGAAACTTTTGTTTAAAAGAGCAACGTGTTTCCGAGATTATGGAAGGATTTGGTAAGAGCTTACTTAAGTTTAACTTCACCACTTGTTACATCCCTTGAAAATCAAAATGAAACTGGGAGTGTCCAGACCTATACTCAATAGAGAAGTGGTTTGGTGCCAGACGTCTTGTAGGTGATCTATTTTGCTTAATCTTAACTGAAAGGTGAACAGTTTGCATCTATGAAAGTTGAGTTCTTAATTAACTGCATCTGTAATTGATACTGAATGTTCTTGTCTGGTCCAGTGATGGCTTAAAGGTCTTACTGAACCTCAGTTCCCAGTGAAAGTGAAACGCTCCTGTATTGCACGTACAACTTCACCACTCAGAAGCATCTAGTGTGACATACTGCCCCCAAGTGGTGAGCAACAGGTGGTTTTGCACGACCAGATCAGAATCCTGATCACCACAACAGGATTTCTTTACTTGCGACCTCATTCTTGTAAAATAACCATCCACACATCCGTGCTGTGCTTAAACTACTTTTTAAAAAGTCTGACCTCTAGATAAACAGCACACATTCAAAACTAGGCCTATCAAGGGTATAATAAAGACATGCGTCATGGAATATTCATCACTAGACCACTGATCCTTGTTCATACTCTAGGCTAGGAGGAAGGTCTCGGTCTCATCTATAGGCGATCTCATCTATATCAGCTCTTTCTCCAGGGTCAGGATCATAGCCATATCCTCAGGTAATCCTTGGAACAAAAGACTAGGCTGAAATGCTAAGTGCAGTCTGGGAAGGATACTATCTTTGCAGGGTAGAACATTCTCCCTTGGCACATCTTTCAAAATGGCTTTTTATCTTCAGAGCAGTGTCCTCAGCGCATCAAAAAGGTCAGACGGGGAGGAAATAAAGGAGTCTCCGGCACAAGAAGTACCCTTATGTATAAACATGAGTTCAAGAGAGCAGTCTTCGCATCGAAAATAAGACAATAAAACAGCTGGACTACATTAATTATGGATGTGAGTGTGTGCATGTGCATGTACACTTGTGTGTGTGTCCAGACATACGCATGTGTATCTGTGTGTGAGACAGCCTGTGTGTCCACACGTGTGTGTGTGTGTGTGTGTGTGTGTGTGTGTGTGTGTTTGTGTCCCTGTGAGGTGATTCAGTCATGCTTGAGGAGCGTGTGAGTGTATATGCACGTGCACTGGGGATGGGACCTGCTGCAGGAGCAGAGCGTGCCATGCTAACTGGAGGAGCAAGCTCGCTAAAGCTCTTTTTACACGCCCAGCATTTGAAGGAATGAAAGGGCTTCATTAGTTCTGGCTGCAGGCAGATTTTGCATTAGAGATACAGGAGGAAGGCAAACCCTCTAGGACCCACTTGCACACACACACACACACACACACACACCCACACACACACACACACACACACACACACACACACACACACACACACACGCATACATACACATCCACACACACACACACACACACACACACACACACACACACACACACACACACACACACACATACATGTACACATACTTCAATACATGCACTCCAAGTTAATTTTTTGCTTTGTCTGTCTCTCTCTCTCTCTCTCTCTCTCACACACACACACGTTCCACACATACTTGTTTGCACACACATACATAATGCATGTACACAAGTGGGCATGGTTGAGCAGTGGTAACGTCATCCCCTGACAATCAGTCTGCCATTGTGAGTTCATGTCACTTTGCCTAAAATTGCCTGCTAAACACCAGTCAACTGTAACATACATAAACACCTGGGCACACAAACAGTATGCACCCACACTCACACACAACCAAACACATACTTTATGCAAGGGTGAGTGAGAGTTCATCCGGGAAAACAAGAAAAAACTCCCGCTGCTTCTATCTAATCTCTTTGAGTGTGTGTGTGTGTGTGTGTGTGTGTGTGTGTGTGTGTGTGTGTGTGTGTGTGTGAGAGAGAGAGAGAGAGCTGTGTAAGGCTGACTGAATTACCATCCTTCATTAGAATCAGCCAGATATGCATCAAAGCTTCAGGATGCCCCCACTAGGAACATGTGAGAGACGAGGCTGGCCAGCTGCCTCACGGCCTCAGCTGAACCCTTCCTCTCCTCTCCTCTCCTCTCCTCACCTCTATTCTCCCCTCCCCTCCCCTCCTCTCCTCATACCACACCACAGCAGCAGGGCAGGCATACATCCCAGCTGGCAGCACAGGGCAAGGTGATATATCACATACAGCAATATATCATGACATTACATCATGTATTGCAATATATAACAGGTTTCAGAGCCGGACAGTAACGGAGTACATTTACTTGAGTACAGTACTTGAGTACAATTTTGAGGGATCTGTACTTTACTCGAGTATCATTTTTGGGGAGTTCTCATGACTTTACTCAAGTACATTTGAGAGGCAAATATTATACGCTTTACTCCACTACATTTCTATCCATAACTGTGAGTACCCGTTACTTCGGCACCACTGATTGGGACAGCTTATCAGCAATCACCTTCAGCTTTTCGCTAAAGTCAACTCCATGGTCAGATTTAGATAAGAGACGAAACCATGGACGAAACAATGGATGAAGACGCAGCAGGTCCATCCCGGGAATGTGCCAACCCGTGGCCCCACCTCGCCAGACTATTTCAATTTTCTGAACAAGTTAATGATAGTTTTTGCTTCAAGTGTTTCAATTACAAAATAGTATTTTGTATTTGAAATACATATTTTAAATACATGTATTAGAAATACTGCCTATCCCTGTTAACATGGTAAAAAGATGAAAATGACTTGATTTCACTTTTAATTCCTTTTACATTCTCCAAGGTATTAACATTAACATTTTTCATAACCCCATGTAGGACGTTTATGTACATAAATGTAAGCACTGTGGCAGTAGTAATGCAATATTTAGAAAATGTAGGCTACTCTTGTACTCTTGATACTCAAGTACTTTTAAAAACAACTACTTCAGTACTTTTACTTAAGTAGACATCTGACTGTTTACTTTTACTTGAGTAAAATTTAGCAAGGGGTATCTGTACTTTTACTCAAGTAATGAAGCTGTGTACTCTGTCCGCCTCTGACCTTTTGCAATATATGCAATGCTTTCATATAGGAAACAGTAAGCTATTTTATACTATAGAATTGATCTCATAGTAACCTATTTAATATGCTGACTGTGGATAATGCACTATTGTTGGGAAATTAAGCGAAAACAGTAGCTCTAATATTTGGGGTTTAGAGTTCAGTTCTACTGCAAACAACAGCTCGGCTGGATTAAGAGATGTTTGGCTGTTCCACTTGATTCAGTTACAAATTATACAAATTATTCAATGAGCTAATAAACTTTAGATTTTTTGTTTTACTTTTGTGCCAAACCTGTAAGAAGCTCACTGGTGCAATCTGCTATCAATCTGACACTAGAATAGTGTCCCCCAATATTGCCCTCTCCTTTCTTCACTCTGATTGTAGGCTGACCAGCCAGTCTGTGTAGGGCACTGTAAATATCCAAACACTTGTGAAGAGATGCTCTGCTCATGCATCGCTAAAAAACCTGCACATGTTAAGCCTCATCACGATCATCACTCTACACTGTGAACACCTGCACACAGACACACCTGAATACACAGGTTGGTCTGATCCTGATCAGTGTCCATCTGCTTCCTTGATCCGTTGAGTCCCATATGGAAAGAGGGGAAAAAATGGCCCTTCCTCTCAGGCAGTGTGCTCTATTTGACTGACCCTTTGCATGAAACCCACTGGCATTTGAATGTGCTGAATGACACCTCTACATACCTGTCTGCATTTTCACAGTGGGACACACTGTACTCAATACCAGACTTTAGGATGAGTTAGGATAGCAGAGAGCCTGCATTACTGCATTAACACTCAATCAGCTCATAACCCAGAGGCTCCACTGGTGCTGACAGACACAGACACATCTGTAAGGTGGGGATCGGTAAATCAGAATGTGTGAAGGGACATGTGTGTGTGTGTGTGTGTGTGTGTGTGTGTGTGTGTGTGTGTGTGTGTGTGTGTGTGTGTGTGTGTGTGTGTGTGTGAGAGAGAGAAAGAGAGAGAGAGAGAGAGAGAGTGTGTTTGTTATGTCTGACTTATGGTGTGCCAATGTGTGCTTATGGTGTGCTAAGCCTATACAAATCCTACCTGACACACATTCAAGACAAAAACCTGAGAAACACACTGACAAAGTACAGACTCAGTGAACACAGTCTGGCCATAGAGGTGGGAAGGCACAGACAAACATGGCTGCCGAAAGACACTAGAATGTGCCACCACTGTGACCTAAACACAGTAGAGACAGAGATACACTTCCTGACACAGTGCACAACATATGTTAACATTAGGAGAACCAGATGGCAAATGTCCTCCCTAAATTTCTGCAAGCGAGCGATGAGGAGAGGCTTTCATTCCTCACTAGAGAGAAAGAGAAATGCCTCATCCTTGCCGCTCAATATGGATATTCCTGCCATAATGAAAGGACCTGCTGATGTGAAACTTACATGACCTAAATATGAACACACACACACACACACACACACACACACACACACACACACACACACACACACACATGGACACATGCCCACACAAACATACAAACACACACACACACACTGTTCTCCATTGTTATAGTTAATAATTTTACAATTATCATTGCTCTGTTTTATTTGTGTGTTTCCCTCCCCCCCCTCCTTTTGATGCATATGACCCAAATGCTTTGGCAACGTTATGGTCATGCTAATAAAGCTCCTTTTGAATTTGAATTTGAAAGACAGAGAGAATATGTCAGGGGAAGAGGTCAATGGACTAGAACTTCTAGAAAGGTCATAGAAAGGCCAGGGTGGCTCCTGCAGCTGATTGCTGTGTTTGTTATGTCAGTGCTGATATATGAGCAGCCGGAGCAGCTCATCTTTAAACCGATCACAAGATCACAAGGTGATTATCACAAGATCACAAGGTAACCACTGAACTGAGACATGAAGTAATGTGAATGTTCATTATATATAGATAAATATGTACATTACTGAATTAATTGATGGGATTTATGAATCTATATTTAATCACACTCCTGTACAGCCCTCATACGGACAAAAATACCTAAAGTATTTAGTTAATTTCTTCCCAATTATACTAAGAAATCAAACAAAACATTATCTTTCATAATCCAAACTCTCTCTCTCTCTGTGTTTGTGTGTGTGTGTGTGTGTGTGTGTGTGTGTGTGTGTGTGTGTGTGCGTGCGTGTGTGAGATTTCCTGAAACACTCAAAAACAGAACCAGACCCATAATCTGTGTGTTATTATCTTCTAAAATCCCTCATAATTCCACTTTGAAAAAGAAGACAGAAAGAGAAAAGCCCAAGCATGACCAGTGAGGCCAGTAGTGACCGCGTGGTGTGGGCCTCTGGCTTGGACAGAGAGAGAGAGAGAGAGAGAGAGAGAGAGAGAGAGAGAGAGAGAGAGAGAGAGAGAGAGAGACATCTATCCTCATTTCCTGTTGACCTGACAGCCCTGAGTGAGTCAGCATGAAGAGACTGACCAGGCCACTGTGTGTGTGTTTATGGGCTGACACAGCAGTCTCTCACAGACAACCCATTTAAACACCCTTTATAAATACATTGATACAGTATATTCACAGTAATATAATATTTTTAGAATGTATAATGTTCTTGTGTTCGGCAATGCATGTAATACATTTGATATATGGTAGGTATTTTACCCCTTAGATTAGTCATGTCATATACAGACCACGAATATACAAACTAGAATTAAACAGATCTCAACCGCTCACAGATGCAAAGCAAAACAAAGGAACACAACAGATGCCTGCCCTGTCAAATAATCTCCAGCTATGGGAGGCATGTTACAGATGGAGGGCCTCTTCTGAATCACAGCACCTGATAATGTCAACCAGAGGACCAGAGGTGAATTTGCTTACATGTGGTCATCTGAGCTAAGTGTGTGAGCACGCTCTGAATCTAACATACTTATTGAAGGTACTGTATGTGCCTCTGATGATCTCTCTCTCTCTGTGTCTGTGTCTGTGTGTGTGTGTGTGTGTGTGTGTGTGTGTGTGTGTGTGTGTGTGTGCGTGTATGTGTGTTGACTTAAATGTGTCACTGTCCTTAAGGGTAAAATGGGATAATTGAGCATGTCACACAAAGCTCACAGAGCAATGGTCACTGGTTACTTGTTCTTGGATCCCTCACATGTTTTTGGATTTACCCCTCATTCATTTACTAACTCACTCACTCACTCACTTAATTAATTCCCTCTCTCACTAAAAGGTAATGGCAGACTGGGCAGACTTCAAAACACTAGGTAAGATGCTGACTGACCAGTTAGTGGCCTTGGGTTGCCTTTGTGTAGCAAAAATAAATGTTTCACTGTCCACATAACAAAGATGGCCCCTGTCAACTAGAACATAGATTACATTCTGCTGCTAGCGTGATATGCAATTACTGATGCAGATAAATAAAACATAAACAAAGCAATGTTAGCTTAGCATTTCCCCACTACTCTTGCTCCACAAAGACAGTGTGTAATCTACTTCTAATCACATTATGTATCATAATAGCTTGCAAATGACTGAAGCTGTCAGTCAGTGCGTTCATGTCTCGAAAGCAAATATTTATGCCAGTCAACATGAGTGTCATCATGTGAGTGTCATTGTTATGAACAAGCCAGTCAAAATGCTTAGCCATGTTGTCAATATGACAGTTTAGTCTGTTCAGACACCCGACTGTTGGCTAGGTGTGCACTCACTATCACTCCATCACTCCCTCCTACAGAAATCTCTCACTTTGTCATTCACTCACTCATTCACTTCCTTCCTCTCTCACTGGTTTATTCTCTGTGCCATCTCTCACACACGTCATCTGTCTCTCTTCACTGCTAATGCACTCTATAGGCAGACACAGCTACAGGAGCCTGGCTGGGAGACACACCTCGGATCCTTTTCAGCACACTTGATGCTCCTGAGGTCTTCTGACCAGCATGTAATATTCTCAGACGGCCTTTTTGCCAACGAGATTCTTATCTAAGGCGTATCTAAATAGCATGACTATTGTGTATTGAGACATTATGGTTATGTTGTGTTCCACTGGTCAGTGTTCCTGGTCTTGAGATTCTCATTTTAGGTGAACATACAGTTTTTCCACTTAATTCCCCTATCGTCTAGCTGACGTCGGGTTCATTTGCAGCTGAATAAAAAGGGGCTCTCTAAGTCCAACACAGTGTTGTATTGCATGCTGTGTGTGCGGATGAAATGAGATATTGTATGGTAGAGAGTGTCTCAGGAACAGATTTACATTTTTCATGAGTTGCTAACCCACTGGCACAAGGTATCTAATTAGATGTGAATATGATCAATGGACACTATTCTTAAGCCCATGATGACACTGAGACAGACAGACAGAGCACAGGGGCTCTGAGCTCCCCTCCTTCAGCCTCTCCCATCCAGGCTGAAGCAATTTCATTAGCCTGGGAGAATTGGCCCTTGTCCGACTGCAAACACACACACACACACACACACACACACACACACACACACACACACACACACACACACACACACACACACACACACACACAAACAGGCACACTCACACACACACACACACACACACACACACACACACACACACACACACACACACACACACACACACACACACACAGGTACACATCAACCGGGCACGCTGCATACAATACTAGTGTGTTGCCTGTGAGTGCGTGCTTCTTGCTAACAGCACAGCAGTAAGTAAGAGGAGAGCGTTGTGGAGGAGGAGGAGGAGGAGGAAAAGGAGGATGTGGGGAGGGGGAAGGAAGACATGTCAACTGACTCTCCTGTCTGTCCGCTCTGCTCCTGGGTTGATCAGTTTCATATGACCCGCCTGGGCTGATTGGTTTATGTCATTAAGGCATTATTTAAGGAGTCTCCGCACAACAGAAGCTGTACAGGGAGATGGGGATGGAGATGGAGCAATGGAGAGAAAAGAGAGAGAGAGAGAGAGAGAGAGAGAGAGAGAGAGAAAAGGAGAAAGTGTGAATGTTTGTGTGAAACATAGAGCAAGTGAGTGGGTGAAAGAGAAAGACAGACACAAGGGAAGAAAGGGAGAAAGTGAGTGAGTGAGTAGGAGATAGCAAAAAGGAAGAGGGAGAGAAAGGGAGAGTTTGCGTGGGATGTAGAAAAAGAGATCCAGTATTCTGCATGAGTGTGAGTGGGTGAGAGAGATCCTCTTTGAGTGTGTGTGTGTGTGTGTGTGTGTGTGTGTGTGTGTGTGTGTGTGTGTGTGTGTGTGTGTGTGACAGGGGTCACTCCTCTGAGAGCTGAGGCTTGTTTTCGACCAAACTCCTCTCTGTTTGCTGTGGTGATGTTAGAGGTTGTATTGTGCTCTGAGTGTACTACAGTAATCTCATATCTTCCACACAAGCTAAAAATGGGACAGATGCACCCCATGACTACATGACGCAAACACCCTCAGGCCAAACACACAACATCAACACACAGAGAAATATGTTCCAGGTGTTTAAGTCCTCAAACAAAAATAGCATACTTAATTACATATTCTGCAAATCCCCTTAAAACATTACCAGGTTTAGTATGATGCCAATCATACAGTAATTCATGGCAAGTTATGTTCAGAAATGCTCTGTATCAGCTACATCAAATTAAAGTTAATAAACTCATTTTTTACACCATAAAATTCATTCAAATGCACATTGACTATTTAATCATTAGTTGACAACCAACTAATCACAGGAGAGATACATGTACAAATATGTTCTAGGTGTTACCATGCCATTCCTAATTCTATCTTCTTATCTTCTGCAAATCCTATTATTGCCAGGATTACTGTGATGGTAATCATAAGGTACGCTTTGTTTGCAAATGCTCTTTTTGAGCTACACATAACCGTTTTTTATTTCCAGCTTTACTATTTGTCCACCTTTACTACTCAAGCTATTGGAGATAATATATTCATTCATCATTCATACCCTGATGGAAATCAATTCAAATGTACACTGACTATTTATCAAAAGTAAACACAACATAGTCAATCCTAATAACACAGTAATAGACCTTGATTAGCTTAATTAAACATAAATAATTATTTACCCGACACATTGACATGGGAACTGCATTTATTACTAAACAGGAAAACTGATGGGGCCTTACTCTGACCTACTTGGCTTGTTCACACCCTTTACTCATTTTGACTGGCCCTGTAGCATCCGTGTTGTCTACCACATACAGTACACACTCAGTGCCCGCTTTGGGTCATTTCCCAAACTCACTACCTCTCCCAGTAATTCCCTGATTGTCCTGTGAAATAAAGTCTAACATGGGCAAAAATATAACTTATATAAAAATAAAACAAAAATATAACAAATCTACACACACTAGTTATACCACACGAGGAACAGATATAAATTAATCTTCCTGATTAGTTAATCCTCCTGAACACATAATCATTGCTTTGTAGTGAGACACTTAGAGTTAGACTCTGATAAGCCCCACTATTCCCGCATAGCCTCTAGTGATGTAACTGTATCTGGTTCGCTTTAGGAGTGGAGAAAATAGGCCATATCGACCAGAGGTTCCAAAACTGAGCACCCAAGGACAAAGCAGATACACTTGACATTGGTCCTTGGATAACTTCCACCTCAGCTGGGACTGCTCTATTCCTAACAACACTATTTCTGTGGTAACAACTGCAATAAAAGGAGTATCAAGACAAAGCAAATGTCCCCCAAACCTGTGTTGTTTGGCAGACGTGTTCATATACCTGCAGAAATGTGCTATGCGGACTAGCAAACACCTGCAAGTACCTAAGCACAGCTTTTAGAAGGAGGTTTTCAGGAACATGCCTGACCACAGTTGTAGTTGATGGCATGCCAAATGCTAATAGCAGTCAGTGCTGGGTGGGGCTGTGTGAATTCAGGACTAATTCATCTTCTGCAGAGGTTTTCCAGGCAAAGACTAACATAAACCATATAGATGTCATGATTAAATTCGTACCAGTAAATCTGGTCCATGAGCATTACAATCAAGAACCCTCCTGAATACGGTACACATCTTGAGAACCCTCCTGAATACGGTACACATCTTGAGTGGGGATGTGCCATATTATCTCGTCTATGATAGAGGAATTTGTATGATGTGTGTCGCTGCATTTTCAAAGGAAGTCATTTGCCAATAAAATTCCATTTTTACTTAACAATTCAACAACAGGTTTAGCATTAGATGACATTTTCCTCAAGCTTTTAATTACTGTCTCTCTAGACTGATGTGACTTTTGGCAAAAAAGATGATGTTGAACCATACTACATTCATATAATTCATTCATACCCCCACACACACACACACACACACACACAACCTCTCTTAATTGCTTGGCTCACAGATTTAGGTCTCATCTCATTTGGCTGTCATTGCTGCGCACACTCAGTGTTGGGTGCACTCTCCTAAACCATCACTCCTACAAACAAGATCGCAGAAGTGCTCTCTTCTGAAGTTGGAGCCAAATATATCTCAGGTCATTGATAAACCTTCTGTATGACCATGTATTCCGCTGGACTGAATTTTTCATCTATATTATCATTGACTAACACAAACACACAACTCTGTTGACAACACACACTCACTGTAATATACACAGACATACAGGAACAAAGATGAACTAAATAACAAATATATCAGAGAAAGCCTGACATGAACTGGAAAGGAAGGATTGATCATCAATTTGCTGCTCTACTATCCTAACTGCCTACCTGCTTCAATTTCAATCAGAACAGAACAAACCAATTTCTAATTTCTAACCCGTGTCCCTCACATGCTGTAGCCAGAAATAAATGCAAGGCCAGGGTATAGGTATAGTCACGGAAGTTAACAAAAACAGTCAAATACATAAAGGAAGAAGTCCTGATCTGAATCAGACCACATTGCTCCCACTAACCTTGTTTTTTTTGGAGTGATTGTCAGTGAGGGGCATTGACAACAAATCATTCTGTACAAACAGAAGTTAGTCACGAGTGGTCACAACAGCCACGGTGCAGTGAGGAAGAGTGTGTGTGTGTGTGTGTGTGTGTGTGTGTGTGTGTGTGTGTGTGTGTGTGTGTGTGTGTGTGTTTGTGTGTAAGAGATAGAGAGAGAGTGGTGGGCTAGTAGCCCCAGGGTCCTAAAGCTGAGGGGTACACTTTCTGACAGTCGATGGAATAAAATCACCCAATGAGATGAGGCTAGTGATGTTTACAAATGGATTTTTTTCAGGACTAGCTCAGGGTCTGTGGGTGTGGGGTGTTCAATGTGACACAGAGAGGCAAAGAAGGAGACATACAGTAAAAAAGAAATAGAGAGGAGAGTGGGATTGAGATAGAGAGAAAGACAGACAGCGAGTATGAGTTGGAGAGAATGATTGTGTAAGATAGAGAGAGAGAGAGAGAGAGTGTACTATTCTGACATCTGGTGTGTGTGTTTGTGTGTGTGTGTGTGTGTGTGTGTGTGTGTGTGTGTGTGTGTGTGTGTTTTATGTGTGTATGTGTACGTGTATGTGTGTGAATGAGGACATCCCTACTCCTCCCCTGGCTGCACTGTCAGTGGGAACCATGAGATCCAGCTTTCCTTGACCAGATTAAGCTGCGAACGGCCCTGCTATCCGGAAGTGCTCGCCAAACACATGAGTACTAATCCCATTTACACTGAGCCACTGTGACCCTGCAACGGCCATGACGGCTCTTTCACCCTTTGTCAGCTTCCCTTCCAGTTGTGAGGGACAAGGCTGTGAAGATGTGTGTGTGTGTGTGTGTGTGTGTGTGTGTGTGTGTGTGTGTGTGTGTGTGTGTGTGTGTGTGTGGAGCTCCGGATTGGCGATGCTTGAGTTCACATTGTTTTTATGAGAGCCAAGGAGGGGTTTGAACTGAGGCCCGACCCCAAAGCCTTTGATCTGAGCCAACCCTCTGCACCCTCTGCACACACACACACGCACACACGCACGCACGCACACACATGAACACAAACACACACACAGGCATGAACACACAGACACACATGATTGAAAACACATCAATCCCCCCTCCCACACACACACACACACACACACACACACACACACACACACACACACACACACACACACACACACACACACACACACACACACACTCACACTCATTCAGGGAGATTTGCACACAAGCATCGACATCCACACATGCACTTTCTCTCCCTCATTTACCCACCCAGCACACACACTCACTCAGCTCTAGTAAATAATAGCTCCTCAGCAGGGGGCATAAATTCTAGTCACTGGTGCTGGAGAGGGAAGTCACATGATAACGACTCTACAGGCTCTATACTGGTGGGATCCATCTGACCACTACGGCAGAGCATTATCAGCACAACAGACACAGTGGTCTGCTCCAGTTATGCCCAGCAAGATGACTAAAAACGTAGAGGGTGATACATTCTGATTTCATAACAAAAATGATAAAAGTCTCTTTTTTCTTTTCAACACAAAGCTGTTCTTTTACTTGACAGTTCAGAGCCATGACAACAAATTGACAAAGACACAACCACTTTTCAGTGATCAAACACAATCAAAACAAACTCTCTTTAACACCCACATGGGAGGATGCTAAGCAGGCCAAATCACCTTTTGTTTGATCGGCTACATTAGAAAGCCTAAAAACCTAGCATGGAATGGCTGTCAGTCACTCTCTTACCTGTTGCCGTGGACACGGGAGAGGTGCTGGAAGGATTCCACCGGGAATTTCCCGCTCCCTCACACCGGCTGAGGTTGAGGTCCAGTCGGGTGATAGTGCGTTTGTTGCCGTTCTTGTCAATGACCTCCGTGGTGAGCCTGGGCTCGTCTCCATCATCTGGCGATAGCAGAGATACCGCCGCTGCCCCGTATGCCAACTGCCTCTGCGCTGTTCTGGCCTGGGACTGACCCTGGCCCTGACCCTGGCCCTGGCTGCCATCTCCCTCCTCTGGCAGCAGGAGGATGCGGTGGTTGAACTGAGGGCTGGGCAGTCGGGACGAGAGTGGCGACAGCAGAGGGGACATGCTCTGGAGGCTGTTGGAGGCCGGGAAAGACACGTTGAACACGCCAGAGAGCGACGGAGACGTGGGGCTCTTCATCCGGATCTTCCCACTTGGGGACGGGGAGCTGAGGGGAAGCCTGAGACCCTCGGTGGGTCGGTCTACCGCCAGACTGTCCTTCTGCCCCCTCATGTCTGCCCCGACCTGAGGGCTGTTACTCTGCCCTGGCCCTGAGGAGTCTCTGCTGGGGTGAGACGCAGACGCATCCTCCCCAGCAGCACCAGAGCCAGGCACCGCTTGTCCGACCATTCTGACGCAGTTGACCTTAGGATTGGCTCTGGCATCCTGTTGAGTCTTCGTGGCCAATTTGACCCCCGCTTCCTTCCTCTCCACCTGATCGTGTAGCCCGATAGCCGAATTAGTCATGGCCCCGTCTGAAGAGGCGCATTGTTCTGGCCGAGGCGGTGAACTGGAGCTCTTCCCCGCCGATGGACGGAGGTTACTCCCGCTAACCAGCCTCTCGGCCCCCATCCCCTGGGTGTCCTCCAGGAGGCTGCTTGAGGCGATGGGCCCGCAGCCCAGATAGAGCTGGCTGTGGTACTCGGACAGCTCGCTGCAGAGGTCACCCCCGGACACGAAGGCCTGCGAGTCCTCCATAAAGTCCCAGCCCTCCCGGGCGATATGGAAGTCATCGTCCATGGGCAGGAGGGGCTCGCTGCCCACACTGGCATAGGAGCCCGTCTCCGGGGTGTCAGGGCAGCGATGAAGAGACACCTTGCCCCCGACAGAGCCAGGAGTCCCAGGGGACTTTGGTTGCTCTTGCGGCGTGTTCTTTCCGGAGGTGCTGCCTTTCCCAGCTTGGGCATTGTCCACTTTCTTTTTGATCTTGTTCTGCAGGAGCTCATCAGCGTTGTCCGTCGTCTTCTTCCCAGCCAGCTTCTTGAGCTTCCTGCTCTTCAGAGCCCCCTTCTTGCGCTCTGGGGACAGGGGGTGCTGCAGGCTGCTGGTCTCCACCAAGGCCGGCGCTCCCGCTCCTCCCTGCCCCGGCACAATGACCCCTTCCGGGTGCTCCTGGAGCTTGCCGTCCTGGTTGCCCATCTTGATTCGGGTGGCGCAATCTCCGCACAGAGCCAGGAGGTCAGCCAACAGCTGATGGTGTTCGGCGGCCAGCCAGCGCAGCTCGGCCACCGCCGCCTTCGTCGCGTCACACGAGCTCAGCAGCTCGCCTGCCGACTTGTAAGACTGGGCCCTTTGTTCGCCTGCGGCGGGGTAGGCGTCCCTCCTCCAGCGGCCATGGTCATTAGTGGCCACTGGGGGCCGGGCCAGCAGGGAGGAGGCGCGGCCTGCGGCCCGGTGACCAGACGCGCAGGGGAAGTACGCACTGACCAAGCTCAGCTCCCGGATGGGCCGATACAGAGGCAGCACCGTGTGCCTGGTCTCCATCTCCACCTCGGTGGCAACGGCCATTTTCACGGTGAGCTCGGGCCAAACCTTGAGGTGCCGTCCTCCTCTACTCCGGACGTGGGCCGCCGCGCTCTCAGATGCCAGAACTTCAGGAACGGAGCGGTCAGAGCTCGGGGAAGTTCATCTCCTGGGGAATGGAACTCCTGTCAGAGGAGAGAGGGCTATTAAGCAGATGCACCGTGCCATAAAGCTGTCCAAAGCCATGTGCGGCATGTCAATGTTACCGCAGCTTACCACACGCCTGCCAATGGCTCAGGCTCACTGCCACTCATTTCAAAATGATCATATATTGCATGGCTCAAAATTCAGTCATTGTGTATAGAGGCACTCAAGAAGTAAATTTCACTCAGTCACTCTGATAGCTTAACTACATTAATCAATGATTCTATTACACATTTTTTATGAAAGAATAATAGACCCCCATTCAGATAACTAGTAATTAAACATACCAATGGGCATTTACACTAAATTGGTTATTATGTACATCTGACAGAGTATAACACACTTAGAGGACAAAACAATAAGAAGTGCATTGAGCACTGTAATTAACTACAACGCGGATGAACGTCACTGACCAACAGTAGTTCTATTGATGCCACTGTCCCTTAAAATAGCGTCTATCAAATGGGCATTGCCTGGCACATGACGTATGCATTCAGTTGAGATAATCCAAATGCTGCATTGTTCAGAGTCGGTTGAGCACATGCAATTTAATTTCATAACGACTGATATACTCAAGCATTCTTTCTAAATTTAGAGTTAAATGAATACTACATGAACATTTCACAAGCTGCGGCAGAGGATGTCTTACAAGGACAAACACTATGAATGGAGTCGAGACGCTCGGGATATATCCCATCCATACATGCACACTTGTGCGCAAGACATTTAAACATCGAAAAGCACGAATGGAGTGCACTCCTTGTAATAGGCTACTGATACATGTTTACATCTTGCGTCCGTGCACTGCTGGTCCTCCCTACCTTGTCGTCTCAAGAGGTGCTCTTACTGAGGGCTTTGAAGATGACGTGCTTCGTTACCCTCTAGACTCCAGAAATGTTTTAGAAACTATTCTTTAGCGCATCGTTAATTGTACACCCACTAGAAAGAGAGAATGCGGCATTAAGTTCTGCGAGCTCCCTCTCACTATTTTGCCAAGACATAAGCAGATTATCACATGACAGCACCCGTAATGCACCTGCCACTCATAAGTGTGTCGTTCTAGGCTATAGGCTGTAAACTCGGCAAGGTAAGCTACTTACACATTTCGGGTGCATGACAAATATTTAGTCTTCACCTCCTCTTACAGATCCAGCGTCCGCCGATGCCTCCTGGAGGACAGTGCAAACAGAATGTGACGGAAAGGAAGCCTGAGCCAATGACAGCGACCAGCGTTCCTTTGAAATGCCCTGATTGGTGCGCTGTGGCATTGCCCAACCCATGTGGACCGTGGACATGGTGAGGAGTGAGCGTGCGGCGGGCAGCTGCAGTTTCTCAGGTACGCAAAGGCCCGCAGACTATTTGGAGGAGAGTCATCCCTAAGTGAATGGGGACGACAACCAGAGCTCTTAGCAAACCCATCTTGAACCACACACGTAGATAAAATATATAATTTAAGGGAAGTTTGCCTACAGCGTTGTGCAGATTGTCGTGGATTAGTTACAGTCAGGGGCATAACCAGATGGGGGGGATGTGGTACAGTAGCCAACTGTTTTCTTAGCCAAAATAAGTTTGGGATTTTTCACTCATTACCTTGAGTGTCAATTTATCAATGTGAGTGATTATCAATGTGAGTTTATGCTATGCATGTGTCATTGGGCTTAATAACCATTCTGTCGTTGTGATTAAGTTGTTAGCCTGGTGGAAAACGTCATTCTAATTGGCTAAGGCTTTACCTTCTTTCTTGTTGCATTGCATCTACCAAGTTATGTGCTTCAGATGCTCTACAAAAGAGTTATTTAAGGCTGTACTTCATATGTCAAAGGGCTAATAATACTTTCATTTGTACTGTTTTACTTATCACATGTGATGTTTATGTACCGCTGCACCTGTGCCCCAACATGGCCACCACATCAACCCCACAAGAAACTGCTCCTAAACATAGATCTTACATTTCAATTGAGCTAAAACTTAAATTCAAAAACGTTTCAGCAGTTGGCATTTTACACAATCTCCTATGGAATTAATCATATTCATACACCCAGGAGTAGTTCCTTCCAATTCAATAGAGCACAGACTATACATTTACAATCACACATTTTGTTGCTGCTATCAATAATGATTGAAGACTTAATGGGGTGGTGGTATTAAGTAGCTAGGCTGAAAGTTCAAGAGTAGCCTGAAAAGTTGTGGGTTCAATTCCCAGCTTCCACTGTTGTGCCTTTGAGCAAGGCACTTAACCCAAAGTTGCTCTGGGGACAATGTAATCCCTTATAATAAAGTTGACATTATGTAAGTCACTTTGGATAACAGTGTCTGCTCAATGTGTAATGTTACAAGGAACACACATTGCTGGGAAAAATGCACTCCCTTTAGGACTCTGTAATTTGGTGAAAGAGTTGCAGTAATCTAAACATTGATTTGTATGACAAAATAACTGTATTGACATTCCCAGACATTCCAATTTTCTCTGGATTCTTCACATATTCAAAACCATCAGGCATTGTATATCTAAAACATATATTGCTCTGTGTCCATCTACTGTCTGTGTTTATTTTCTATTTTCCATGATATTTATGTGATAGAAGGATATCTTCTCAGTGGGAGAATGAACAATTATGAGCAAAAGAAGAATCCTGTGGCTCACTGGTCATGTGTGTGTTTTTTTCCAGTGGACTGCCTTGTCCATGCAAAGCTGATTTCACACACTTGACTGCAGATGAACAGCCATGTCTCATTGATCTTGGGACATGGTCATTTCCCTTTCATTTCAGCATTTGTGCCCTACATTCTGCACTTATCAGCAGATGGAGTAGAAAGCTATGCATACTGCATAGTAATACCTCCCTGTGTCAGCTACTTTCAGTATTAACCACACTAAAAACAACAACAACAGCAACAAGAGTAGGCCTATAGGCTACTTTACTATGGATAGTAACAATAGGACATTGACAATAGTATTATAAATCTACATGCCATTTGTTCTTGTGTAGAGATTTTGCTGTCATCAGTTGATATGAGGAACAGGTATTAAACTTCCGGAGTTTAATAGGGAGTAACCTTCAGGAGTGACCTTCAAAGTCCTTCAATGGTTGAATAAATCAATAGCTACATTATGTGAGAGTTTTTCATGTTCCATATTTTTTAAAAGCCATCACTTATAGGTTACTTGAAATCCTACTCTTTGGCCATACTTCTATGATACTTCTGCAGATGATTCCGTTGCAAGTAAGACAAGAGACAACAGTTTAACTGATATATCACACGCCGGTAGTGTCCATCAACTGTTAATATAGGTAATCCATCCAGTAAATCAACTAATAATTGATGAGTTACAGTAACCATGAGACTTTCTCATGAGCGAATACTGTAGGCATCACAGTAGGCTACACACATACAAACACACTGGCACATCTGCATGCACTTTCACATACACAAACACACTAAGCAAGATAATTTTGTTTCCAAAATGCTATATATATTGAATTCAATTTCATAGATTTTAATTAAACTTGTTTTATTCTGTTTTCCAGGTAATTGCAGTGGCACTGTAAGTGGGTCATTGTTATTTGAATTAATTTACTCAATCAAAACAGCACAACTACAATTTTATAGCCTGGGTGTTCCCATGCTGCCTTGCGCGCGATTTGATTCACGCTGCTAAGGCAGCCTGGAGACCATGGAGCAAATTTTCGCCTGAGATAGGGAACCAATCACAGAACAGGGGGGAAAGCAAGACGATGATGAGCTATGCACAGACGCATTTGATAGACATCCGTGGCACCCAATAAACGGATCTGGGCATTTTTTTCAAATACGAGAAAACGAACGTTTGGTTCCCAGACCACGTCTCATTGAGAAGTGGTGGCGCTAGCCAGGCTAACAATTTTATTGATATTAACTGAAATACACAATTAAATGATACGACTAAGGATTTTAAAAATGGAGACATAGCGTTTTGGAACCAAACTCTTCATGTGTTGGAATATCATAGCTCTTTTGTCATTCAGAGTAACTGTCTAACACTCATGGTGGTGTGTGTGATTAAGAGTTTGTGTGTTTGTTTGTTTGTTTGTGTGCATACTTATCAGTAAGATTGAGTTCCCGAGTGACATATAGGCCTATGAAGAAATCATATCAACAGTCATTAAATCCAGAAACTGAATGATAATTCAATAATGTGACGTCATACTGTGCATGATATCTCAGCATGCACCTGGCTCTGGGATGGGTTTAGTTGTGATGTGATGAAATGTGATGTGCATCCCATTGTGAATCTGATTCGGTTTCAGGTCAAGGCCAGATTACTCCAAACTCCAGCAGTATCTGAATAGTTTCTAGTTTAGAGAGTGTTCTGGGGATGAGGGCCAAGGAATGGCTGCATCAGCTGTTTAGTAAATCAGCTGACTTTGAGAATCTCAATTTTAAAGTTGTTTTATTGTATCCAACCAGGTTTAAAACTGTCTAAACAACTTCCTATCCCTTTATGCATGCTATTAAAGAACACTTCTACACTCTTCAAATAAATGTGTTGAAAACAACACAACACAACTGTTTTTAACACATCTCTATGTCCAGATTGTTTCCAACACATTTCCTTTGTTATTCGTTTCAAGAGTGTACACTGTTTGTGTTGAAAATAACACAACTTGCGTTGAAAACAACACAACTTGCATTGTTTTTTAACTCATCTCCATGTCCAGATAGGGACAACACAGTTTGTGTTGTTTCCAACACATACGTTTTAAGAGTGTATGCTGTCCTCCCAAGAGGTCACATGAATAACTTATACCGTGATAGCCAGGAAATGTAGACTGTACCACTCTAAAGTAACCACAAGAGGGCAGAAGATGACAACAAAACTGGGTTGATACAGTAACATAAATTCCTGTTCCAAATCAGAAAAGAATGTCCAGTGTCTGTTGTTAGCACAGTGAAATTATTTTACCAACTATCATAATTAAATTATTATGATTCATTATAGCCCTTGCAGTTAATTGATTCATAGGCTCAAAGTACCACTATGTTGCCTTTAGAGAGACGAATGACACTTTTTCTGAGTGTGCTCTATCCGTGTCCTCAGATGGAGGGCTTCCGAATTGCTATTGATCTCACACTCACCAGGTGCTGTAATTTGACATTTTACTGAACGCCTGGACGAATGCACTTTTGTAGTCACATTTTGTAGCCACATTCAGAACTATATTGTCTTTTTTTATTGAGCAAGGGAAAATTGCCTCAATCCTGGCTAATTCAATCTTAATAGACGTGAAACTATGAAAATGATTAAAATGCTTTGTGCTTGCGTCAGTAGGCCTATGTTGTTTGGTGTGTGTGTGTGTGTGTGTGTGTGTGTGAGAGAGAGAGAGAGAGAGAGAGAGAGAGAGAGAGAGAAATGACAAATATTCAATAATAATTTAATTCAATTGGCCAATCTAGCCTGGCCTATAATAACTCTTCATCGGAGAAACTTCTTTCACATCAAAGTCACTTGAATAATCATGTGACAAATTGTTCACTTCATACGTACCAAATAACATGTGAATGTCACTGTTTGACAGCTGCGTCTGTTTCAAAGATCGCGCTTTTACCCTTTGTGTTTGTGTTAATAAGCGCCACTGGTGACGTCAAACATAAGACCCCAATGCCGTATTTTGACTGCGTTTAAAGCCTCTTCCACACACACACACACACACACACACACACACACCGAGCCCGGTTTAGCCTACACGAGCCTCAGCGCCCACTTCCGAGTGCCGATGCTCGCGCGCTCCTCAGGGATCAGCACCGCTGGCACCGACAGTGAGGTTGCGTGAGTGACAGGCTGCGGTGGTGCAGTTGGTTTTCTCCAGCTCCCCTATATGGCTGTGGATTAGCTATATGCTAATATCGACAGAAGTGAGGAGCAGCAGCGAGGTGCTGCGAGCCGACAGTGGAGGGTATCCGAGCGTGAGCAGGCTCCAGAACAGCCATGGCTGAAGGTGGTGAAGGGGAAGATGAAATCCAGTTCCTACGAACTGTAAGTAGGCTAGTATCCATCATTCCAATCAAGAGGCATGTGGCAAAAGCGTCGGTGCACTTCAGGCGAGCATCGTTGTGTAGTGTGCGATGTTTAAGAACAATGCAGTTAGTCATTGCTGGATTGTGATGAATCTGTTAGGATGACGGTAATTTAATGAAACACCTTCATCTCCCCGCGACAACATTGATTAGAGCAAAGATACAAACCATTTGTATCTTTCTTCATCGGGGCAGGCAATAGCCAGCCTTCCTCGTGTTGTGTGGCTGTACCCACCACCCGGTAAAGAGAGTATCCTACCTCTTTGTTTTTGCGCATCCATACAGTGCAATTTCGTTGGATAGGAACTTGACATTTCGCTTCTGAAACAAACAGTATTTTATCATCCATGTGTTTACTCGGAGTAACATGCGGGGAATGATAAAGTTCCAAGAATTTGTGGGAAATTCTGGATAAAACTTGCGTGCTGACATTTTAAAAATCCGTTTAATGCCAAATGGCTTAAGGTAAATGGTGGGGTGGGAGTGCGGCGAGAGGGTCTTAATATCTGATAACCTGACAGCTTATCTGGCATTACAGCGTAGCCTCTCGCCATCTCTTCACTGATTTGGTATGCCAGCTTGCACCCTCCAAATGTGAGCTGCTATGTCTGTCCATGTGATAAAAATACTGTAGGCTCTGTAGTGTATACTGCCAGAGGTCTATTGCGAAACATAACTCATTGAAAGACTTATGTAGCCCATAAATGATTTTGAACACCGTGGTGTCAACCTGTCTGGTGTGGGGATTGTCAACAAAAAATCCTACATATCCAACATTGGCTATCAAATACCACTGACCTGCACCTTATTGAACAGTCATCTGCAGTGAGAGTTCACACGAAGTGAAATGAATTCAAACAATGTTACGCAATTGACAAGAGAGGGGGCTGATGACATTGATTTCAAATGGGCAGCGCAAGTGGCCGGAGGGAGGACGCGCGGAGCGATGAGATAGAGCCATCCATAACGTGGTGCCCTCACAATACCGCTCGAGCTACCTGCGACTAAACCTCAAACCCCATACTAATTGTCCGCCGACATGCGTGATTTATGAAGCGAAGCGTGGCTGAATCTCTTTAACAGCGCTGTCATTCGACACTGAGGGTGTAAAACTGTCAGCACACAGTGGTCATACATAGCCTACTTATGGAAGGAAATATGTGTGTCTCTTTATGGCCGGCGGGACTCCTTGTTTTGCTGGCGTTGTTTTCACAGTCTCTAGACAAATATATCATAGCTGATGCATTAAAGCTTAAGCCAAGGAGCACTTTGGAGGCCACTCTAAACGATGTTATGTCCGCACACAAAGCAAAGTAATATGCTATGGTTTTAATATGTGCTGGTATGTGTTAAGATGTTGTTTTGCAGTGATGTGTTGAGCTAATGAACTACAAATAGACCGCCCTTGTTGTGTGAGGTGTGTGAGTGAGGTGGAGCTGGCAGTTAAAAACCCAATGACAACGCCTGAAGCGCCCAGTAACACCACTTCTTATGACTATTTTCCAAAATGTTTGCTGTTTTAAAGCATCACGTTTAACATTACCCTAATACGTGACAATACAGATGTAAGGGTGTTTACATAAACAGAGAGAGAGAGAGAGAGAGATAGAGAGAGAGATGTACCTGTGAAAGCTTTGGAATTTTCATTAGAAACAGGAGAGTACTTTTGAGTTAGGAGGTATTTAAGTACGTCACCGTGGGAAATGAAAGGAGACCATGAGCACTTGCAGATGTAGGAGTACTTGTCTCTTCTGGTAGTAGATCATGGACTACCAGGTTTAAGAACTCCTGTCTCCAGGCTGTGGTGGGGAGGGAAGAATTGCTTCTTTTAACACAATCAGTGCAATTGAATTTATTGATAGACAGCTTGAAGTAGCCTAATTTACCTTAAAGTAGCCTTCAAAGAACGTTGTCAGATATGAATGCTCGACCACTATCTGACCAAGAGTAAGACGAAATCTCTACCCTCTCAGTTTTGCCAAGTATGTGTGTGTGGTGTGGTATGTATGTTCATCAAGACTAACCTCTATGAAGAACAGTGGAATATCACAGGGGTAGATATCTTGCAGGTTTATAATTAGCCATTGAGTAGAGATTGAGAAATGACATGACATCATTGGCTCTTCCTTATACAGAGGTCATTACATCAGCGCATGGAGCTGCGCAAGTGTGCTGACATTTCAGCACAATCTTGGCTTCAGGGGGTTTGTGCTTTATATAAAAATACATCCAGGCAGAACTAAAACTACCCAGAAGCCACAAATCCACACATTGTAGTAGAATGACAAACAGGTTGTTTGTTGTTGTTTTTTTTACTGGTGTGTCCTTGTGGGATGTCATCCCCTCTTATATTTCTCCCCTTTCATCCTTCTCTCCCTTTCTTTCTTCCTCAATCTCCTCCCTTGCTTTCTTCTCCTTCACCTCTCCATCTCTGTCAAATGTCCTTCTCTGTAATGTCACCCTGTCGTTGTTCTTCCCTGTCTGTCTTTAATCTCTTTGTCTTCCTCCCGCTCCCTCTTTACCGCTCCATCTTGATTACTCCTACTCTCTCCCTCACTCTCACAAATATACTACATTTGTCTGTACTTCTCTTTCAGTCACTCACTCTTTGTCCTACACACACACACACACGCGCACACACACACACACACACGCACGCATGCACGCACCCACATACACACACACACACACAGCCGCTGCTGATGGCTTACCCATAGTCTCTCTCTCTCTCTCTCTCCCTCTCTCTGTACTGAGGTTGAGGGGGTCCAGCTCAGCTCAGCCTAGTTACTGGAGAGGGGTTCTGTGCCTTTAAGAAATGGAGCAGCTTGTTGCATCTCTCCACACGGGGCAGCAGCTGACTGGATGGCAGTGGGATCAGGTTGTGTGTGTGTGTGTGTGTGTGTGTGTGTGTGTGTGTGTGTGTGTGTGTGTGTGTGTGTGTCTGTGGAATGCAAAGTGGACCAGCCGTGTGGTGCAGAGCTCGGTTGCACCAGAAATGCCACAGCAATGAGAGAGGCAGGGAGGGAGATACAGATAGATAGATAGATAAAGAGATGAAGAGTGCAGAGTGCATAACAGCAAAACAGAATGCATGCACCCTCTTCCTAACTAGACCAGTGGCACACACAGAAACACACCTGTAGACATGGCATGCAGAAACTCTGTGTACCTGTAGGCACACACACACATAGACAGATTGTTGTCAGACCCATGATAATGGATGCATGCCGGCACACACACTAATGGACATAGACATGCACTGGAATATCAATGACCCCATGTGCACACTTGAAAGCATGTGCACGTACACGCACACATGTAACCTACGTTGAATTACAGCCCCTCACTAGGCTTGAACCTGCAAACCTGCGCATGGCAAGCAGGCTGAAAACAATGGCAGCTAGCTTTACTGATAGCTTACGAATGAGATTGGTACTTACAGTAACAGTGCACTAATCCTCTAGTCCCAGTTACACTGAAACTTCACAAAATGTAGGCTGTAGCACCATCATGTATTGTGCTGAAATACACACACGCACACACACACGCACACACACGCACACACACACACACACACACACACACACACACACACACACACACACACACACACACACACACACACACACACACACGCTTTTGAACGTTCCCCAACACCAACAACATCTAGTCTTTGTCTTCTTGGCATAGGCACTCTAATAGACCACTTCCCTCATTTTTTAATACGACCTATCTGATATCCGCTTTGCTTGCAAACAATAAAATTGCAGCTATTTACTGTGGAGGAGTCTGCTAATAAACAGAACACAAACAGCTTTTTTTCTCCTTTTCACAACTAAATGAAGTAATTTCCCACCAGGGAGTGCCGAAATGACCCCCGCTGAGCAGACGGTACACAGCCGAAGAGGAGAGGGGATTTGTGCGCTACGGGCAATTTAGCGCTGAGGGAAGGGGGGAGAGCGGATAGGAGCGGCTTTTATTGTAAAGTGGGAGATTGGCAGTAAACATGGAGCCTACTCAGGATCAAAACATGGGGGCATTGGGGGCAAGGCAGAGAATGATGAGACTGAGGGCTTTTCTGTGGAGTTTCTCTGTGTAAAGTGGTGGAATGGTGAGTAGCTGTTGCTCATCTTTTGTTTTCATCAGTGGTGAGTGATTGTCAAAAAATAGAATATAGAAATAGAATGGAATTGAATGGGACATACAGTGTATGTTTTATGCTTCAGGTCTATGTATGTCCTTCAGCTTGTATTTTGTTCTATTACTTTAAAATAATGGCTTCAAACTTTTGATGCCATACTGACTTCCAAAATGAATAATAGAGTTTCTGACATTGCTGAAGTGCACCTGGGATACCTTGTGTTTTGCGAGGTAACATTTGCTGTCATGAGAAGGATCATGTAGCCTGACCACGCCCACCTAGATCTCCTTTCAGGGAGATAGTAGTCTGGAACAGCATAGTTCACTACCGTTTCCATCGGTCAGCAGATTACTTGCCCAGTCAGCGACGAGAGGGGATGACGCTATAGTTTTGAAATTGAATGTGGCTGTGTAAACGGTAGTAGCAACGTCTGCAAAAATTGCAGTTGGAAGAATGTGTAAATGTATTTACAGCAATGGTAGGCCCACATACATTGTTTCATGACTGCCAATGCTGTTTTTTTGGCAGTTTGTAAAGTTTAGGCGAAATAGGAAGATACATTATGAATCCCTGATTAATGTGATTAATGTGGCTGGACCAATGATTTCAAAGTTAGCCCAAATGCCTGTCGCCAGGCTAAGGATCATGACCATTTTAATCAGTTTTAGATGAATTGCCACAGGCAGTGGGATATGACCTTGAACTCTGTAAATACTGCCATCCAGATAAATAGAGATGCTTATGCATACTTTACACCTACTCAGTTTATGTCCTATACACACACTCACACACACACACACATACACACACACACACACACACACACACACACACACACACACACACACACACACTGGGGGGCATCAGTGTCAATCAGTTGTAAAAGGCCAGGTTAAACATGGCTTCATTGACTGGAGCAGCAGACAGCTGCTAGCCAATCTAATTTACTGCATGTGTGTGATCAGTACCACAGGACATGGTGTGTGTGTGTGTGTGTGTGTGAAAGTTAGAGTCTGCACACATGAAGGATCCCTCTGTGTGAATATTTGTGTAGTGTATGTGTGTTTGTTCATGTGTGTAGCCTTGATAACCTACTCACACACACTCACATGCGGGCATGCATGCACACACACACACACACACACACACACACACACACACACACACACACGCTCAGGCATAGCAGTCTGTCATAGTCCTGACACGTGTGGCATGCCTGAGTATGTCGTGGCGTTGGAGATCTTTGCTGTCCTAGACTGCTGTGCAGGAGCGGGCCCAGCCTTACCGTGGAGACATTATCCTCAGCATGTCTGTGTCTAGCAACCTGGGTGACAGTGTGACTCTCCCTCTCTCTGTCTGCGTGTCTATGCTCTGACAGGTGTGTGTGTGTGTGTGTGTGTGTGTGTGTGTGTGTGTGTGTGTGGTAGGGTGGGGGTGGAGGGTGGTACCAAAGTCACATCCCTCACTTCCCTTCTTTTCTGGAAGCGTCTTGATGGGAGGATTTCAAGCACCTTGGCTCTATGGAGGCTATAGATTCTGAAAGAGGGATAGAGACATGTAGAGACAGGGACAGAAAAAAAGGAATGTCAGAGATAGAAAGAATAAGTGGGACAAAGAATGTGCAGAGGGGCATAGAGAAGAAGAAGGAGGTTGAGAAAAAGTCAGAGACAAAGAGAAAGAATGATAGAAAGAGAAAGTGAGACAATGTGTGTTTGAAAAGAGAGAAAGAGAGAGTGAGAAAAGAACAACAAAAGAATGACAGAGAAGGAGAAAGAAGGAGAGAGAGAAATTAAGTAAGGGTGAGAAGGATTTCTTTAAAGGCCAACATGTGAATGGTTGTAGTCTCACCTTTATAATTACATTCAAAAAGGAAAAATCTATCTGTGTGCAAAGACCTTTTTTTAATTGGGAAACGTCAAAGAGCAAAACAATCTTAAGTCTCTCTTGATAGATCTTAGATTGACCTGGCGCTAGCTTTTGTCACATTGAGTCGTTTTATTTTTTTCCGACCTCGTGCAATGCCATCTTGTAGACTTTCACAAAGACACACAGATGTACATACTGATACATTACACACATATGTAGTATGCACATTTACAGTATATACTGTACACAGTGTGCTTAGCAATGCAGCTTATCCTTTCTCAATACCCCATTAGCAATCGTACCTACAGTAAACAAAGTGTTTGACAGCTGTGTGTCTATATAAGGCGTCAAGTTATGCTCAGAAGCTAGGTTGTCCAGATCAGAAATGGAGGTATTCTTAGCTGTGGAAGTGCTGAGCTGTCTCTCATGTTCTACAACAGTCACCCCCCACCCCCTCCACACACACACACACTCCCTGAAACATACTGTATACCCTCTTTCGTTTCCCCTCTCCATCTGTCCTTTCTTCATCATCACTTCCTACTTTAATTCTTCAATTCTGCCCTTCTTATACCTGTCTGGCATTTGCATACCCCTCCCTCCTAAGCCCCCCACCCCATCAGCTCTAAATATTTACTTGCTTCAGCAATTAACATCTAAGTGAATGGCCACTAGAACAAGAGCTGCTTAAATAGGTCACACACAAGGCTTCTGGTGCAGAAGTTAACTATAAGAAATGGGCTGTTACTAGGGAATATACTGCGTCAAGTGCCCTTTAAAAATCAATCTTCACCTGCAGGGACAGTTGCCAGGTGTGATGAATACCAAGTCATTTCAGTGGCTGTTTCACGGTGGGAGATATGCGCAAAGCCCCCCCATCCCCCAAAAGGGGGGAAATCATCCCACACAATGTTAGTCATGAGATTTAAATCCAATTAAGCTAGTGATGAGGCTTTTTGTTGGAGCTTAAGCAAGGTGCAGGCTACCCAGAATCCATGCTGAAAGAATGCTTGCTCACTATCATAGTCAGTTGAATATCCTGATAGATGGATTCTGTTCTGTCTTATCATGATTCCTGTGTGCTTGAATGACTTGATGTTAAAAGTGCTCTAAGCGATGTTGGGAAAAGTCACTTCTGTTGATGTTCAAACAGAACAGAGAGTTAGCCCGTCCCTCCCGTGCAACTGAAACTGAACGCACATCTTGTCAGTGAATGGCTGGAAAAGTTTGTTGTTTCATGGTCCAGGCTGCACCAAGCTGTTTTTGTTGCCGTTTTTGGAGCCTGGGCTGTCTACAGAGACTGCATTTTTTTACTGTGTATTCAGGGGACAGGCAGCTAGTGAATTGTGAGGAGATGTTTACTGTATGTGACAAAAAATGTTTTAGCTTAGAAACCGTGTGACATCACTTTGAGCACCTTTATAATAACTGTGCTGTATATTGTGCTCTTTGTGATCCTTTAATAGACTTTTACACGTAAGCTGTTCTCATTAACTTGACTGATGTCATCAGGGTTTAAGCGAAGAAGCAAGACCATCATGATATTATCTTTTGTTGAATTAAATTGAATTGAATCCTTCTCCATGTGATTACATTGCAGATGTGTGTGTTCATTGTACTTCTGATTTCTGCACAGTCTCTTCAATGAATGATACAAAAATTGATGAAAAACAATTTCAGTGCAACACAGTGGTGGAATACTGACCTGCATGCCCTGATCTGTAATAACATGTAAAATAATACAATGGGAAACTGCTATTGATTTTATCCTGCTCACTTTTTTATTTGCACCTCTGAGCCAGATAGCACAGACATTTAAACCCATAGTCCTGTACTGCTCCACTGATTTTCTCCACCATGCTCATTAGGATTATTTCATCACCTGTAAAGCCTTTTCCCCTCTCTTTTTTTCCCTGGTCCCCGACATCTTAAAGGCAGTGCTGGCTAGTGAACAGAGAAAGAAAGAGGAGGACTTTTTTCTTCTTCCTCCTCTTCTTCTATACCCTCTCTCCTCTCTCTCTCCCTTTTCCTCTGTCTCTTCTCTCTCTCTCTCTAACTCCCGGAGGATGAGGAGAGACAGATGAGACGCTGAGGGGAATGAAGCCAGTCCTCAGCCGTGAGACAGGCAGCTGAATGGCTGCTGTAATGAGCTATCGATCCCCTAGCCCTGCTAAATGAAGAAATTTCCTCAACAATGTCAGCAGGCAACGCCGTTAGCAAAGCTGATCAGTTTTTTCAGCCCACCCCCCATCCAACCCCCCTCAAATATATCTTACCCCCATCCCCCCCTTGCTCAACTCCACACACCGAATCACTTGGCGAGTAAATTGTCCTCGTTATGAAGATGGATCAGAGATGTTAGTTGTCTAATTTTTTGTTGTTGCTCAGACTGTCCAGTGGTCTAGCCTGTGACTGATGTTAAATTAAGTGCCCAGGTGCCTCGCTGCTGACCGGAGCTGCGTCAGCAGTTGGTTGTGCTATACGAATGGACCACAGCACATCTTTTCTTCCAACAACACTGATCAGGGGATGCGAGGACAGACACACACACAATACACACACTCACACTCACACCTTAGACTGAAAAGTCTGCTAAGTAATCCCTTGCTTGATTGCAAAATGAGTGACTTGAATATGTCACCAAGCCTGTCATCAACACTGTTAACAATTGCTTGGAGAGGACAGCTTCTTCACCAATGGTATTAGACGCTGAGCTTTAAATGAAATGCTGCTGCAGTTAGAGAGTGAAGCCATCTTCAGTATCTTTAAAGGATAATTCCGGTATTTAGCACTTTGAGTCCCTTTTCTGGTTTGTTTTGGATGAACTAGAGTGGTGGACACCGACATGTAAAGTTAAAGGTATACTGCAGTTTCAGGTATTTTTGGCGACTGTAGAGCTCCCCCTAGAGTCTTGATATACTTATATTTACTCTGCCATTGTAAATAGCCTACTTCTCATAGCTTGTTCCCCCCGTACACAATGAAAATGCTTTTGGTTGTGGAGGTTCAAAGAGCTATATTACTGACAAAGTAATGTTTCATGATTCTCGCGATGTAATGTTTCATGATGTCTTCACGTCCACTATTCTTGGAGTTGTATGGCTGGTTCTCTCATTAGTGACTCACTATGGCTATGCTGTATGGATATGCTAGGTGAACGATTCCTCTTTTACAAGTTTGTTTACCATCAAATTGGCTTTGTAAAGGTTATATTAAGGTGAAGATCTTGCATAGTGTACCTTTAAAGTGCAGTGTCAGTGATCGTATGCAATTTCAGGCCCATAAAGTTTTTTTTTTGTCACATTCAGCAATGATCTCCTCATGATGCGCTAGCTGTCTATCGTATGAGAAGACTAAAAAAAAACCTGGTGTCTGTAGGCAGCCCAGGCTCCAAAAATTGGAAACAAACAAAGTGGGGGCAGCCTGTCCCCCAAACAAAAATGAAATCCTGTATGGACTTTCTCTGAAGGGGGGCTATCTCTCTGGTGTGTTTTGTTTGGTCCTTGGTTAAAATATAATATACATTGTTTTAAGCAAAAGTCTCTGCTAATATATTTAAATAGACACATAAATATAGACACAAACATGATTTCCAGCGCAATCGCTGACTGCATATTTAATATCCTATAAACTAGCTGACTCTCTATATGACAATTTGTCACTGGCACTGGACTATGAAAACCTACAGCTCTGTGACGGACATATAAGTGACAGCACCTGGAGATTCCACCAGCCCAACAATTGCATCAGGATGCTATTCTGAACTCTGTTACATGTTCCTGTTTTCCTGTCAGTCTTTTACTGGGATTAGCTATTAGCTGTGATTGAGTATGACATCTACCTGAACACATCTGTGCCTGTGACAGGTGAGAATGAAAACAGTGGCACCAGACCTTTAGCACCAGGCTAATGAACTTGGAAAAAGGGGTGCTAACGCTTTAGAGTCAGCCTAATGAAATATGAAGAAAAAATGCTAGTCTTTAGACTAGGCTAGTGCTAATTTTATAGGTGAAAGGCATGCTAGACATTCATTATTGATTTAATAGTGAAAAATGTTGCATTTTAGGTCTTAAAATGACAGTAGGCCTGGCTATATCAACTTTACAGACTATTGTCAGACCAACATTAATGAATACAAATTATACCATGTCATAGTCCAGAAATTACATTGTAGTATTGTAGAGCAGCATTCAACTGAGAACAAAAGGAAATGGTTTATTCTGTGAGTGTAATAGCAGTAATAATCAGCGGTGCACTGATAAAAAAATAGTTGAAGACAAAAGTGTCTTGCTCCTTGTCATGAAGTATTTATTCCGTAGACCACACAACTGTTGGAGGGTTTGAATCTAATTCCTTAGGCAGGTATCTGTCAAAAAGTCCTCCATTACCTTAAAATGGAATGTTTTAGTCTGCCATCAGAGGAAGAGAGCAAAGCCTTAGTAGGTGTGAATGAGACTCTGGCCCTGTCCTTTGGCATCAGGGCCTGAGTCGGGTCTCTCTCTCTCCTTCTGTCAGCTAGCAGGCAGGCTGGGCATTAGCTTGCACTGTACCAACATGACACCTACCTGACACATGTGCTCATGTCACTTGTGTGAAGGTGACAGCAGTGTGATGCTGGGAGAGAGAGAGCGAGACAGTGTGTGTATGCCTAGGGTGAGGGTGGTGGGGCAAACTGTGACAACCTAATCCAATTTACTTCATGTCCGCTCTGTACCCTCCATGGCTCGGCTCACAGGCGCAACCCCAAAAATCCGTTTCTACTCATGAAGCATTGTCATCGCAGCTGCAGGACGCTACCTCTTTCTCTATTTCAGGCTGAACCAGGGGATATGTTACAGGGAAGGGTGGCATCACACATTTCTGGAATGGCTGCATGGCAAATGCGAGTGATAAATCATCTTGCTCTGTGCCAACTGTAAAGGGAACACCCTTGGTATATTACCTCTTGTAAAATAAACAGGGGGTTTATATCTTGGCGGTCAGAACTTAGCAAGTAGAAGCCATGTGAATTGAGAATTGAATACTTGACCTCACTTAAAGACTAAAGTAGACTGTAGGCTACTACTTTTCTGCACACTATTAATGTTCACATACACACACACACACACACACACACACACACACACACACACACACACACACACACACACACACACACACACACACACACACACACACACACACACACACACACACATCTTTCTCTAACAAACACACGCAAACACACACACACACACACACCCTCAGCCTTATTAATTTGTCTATATTCAGTGTTTTGTGGCATTCATGTTCGATTTGCTGTGTTCTCCGTCTTTGAACCAATAATGAGGTTAAATGAGTATGTCAGCTACTTCCTCCACTTAGCCGTAAATAAAGTCAAATGTCTGTATGGTTGATGGAGGTGTCATGAAGATGAAAACGATTAGTGGCCTGATCCTAGTGTTGACATTACCTACGTATGCCCACACTGCATCAGTGCGGATCCAGTAACTCATGCTGAAGTGACCGGCCTGCAAATGGGGTGCCCACTGCCGTCACAGGACCAATTTGAGCCCGAACATGCTTGTCGTGTACCTCCATACATATGTTTGCATGTGTTTGTGGCTGTCACAGACTGTCTGAGTGGTTACTTCCTGCACAAAGAAGGATCTCTCCCAACATGCACCGAGAATCAGGATCTCAAATGACTTAAGTGGAACTACTGTATAATTCAGGAGGCTTTGCAAATGTTTGTCAGTGCCGCATTGTTCTGGAAAAGTCTGGTGGTACTCTTTGTCGTGTGACATTAGCACGACCCCATTTCCACAGGAACACCAGAGGAGAGCTGTTTTTTTATTCCCAGTCGCTCTACTTTTTAGAAAATTGGCCTCTAATGTGTTTCTGAGTCACATTCACTCTCACTTATACACTCCAGCAGGGCTGTATAAAGAGTTTGTGACATAGTCCAGTTTGCACAAACTTTCAGTCTGGGTACTGTCTTAATCCACAGCCTTAAAGGAAAACTCTGGCAATTTTTATGTTTCTTGAGGTCACCGATACACTGATTTCTATTTCGGTATGAATAAAAAACGAAATAAAATAAATAAATCGGATACCTAGCTTGAAATTGTTGCAGCTAACAGCTAGAGCAATCAGGCAGCTACAGTACTCTGCGTGCATGATTTCAAAAATTGTCAGAATTCTCCTTTAACATTGAGATTACATGTGCAGTCTCACTCTGAGCTAACCGTTGCACTGAGAGACACTTGTCTTCCTCTCTTTCTCTCTCTTTTCCCCTCCTCTTCCTGCCTTGCTGATGCCCACTGCTCTAAGCCTGATGTCCAATATTGACGACAGCGCCATTCCCCAGCTCATAAAAGATTCATGCCACTTTAACAACTTCTGCATCTGTTCCTTGCCACAAGCACAGACCAGGAGATATCTGGGCTTTTATTTGGACTTTGTTGAAACACAGTCAATGATGTGTGTAATAAAACAATGTATTATTCTGCTACGGCAGCAACTAAGCAGGCTGACCAGGAACTGCTGAGTGTTGGCTGGGAGAGAGAGGGGATATATGGCAATGGTCAGTATTAGGGGTGTGACAGGGTGATGTGTTTTCTCATACCCTTAGGCTCTGACCTCGGTGTTCAATGTCAATATCTCTCTCTCCCTCTCTCTCTCTCTCTTTCTCTCTCTCTTTTTCAATCCTTAGGACACACACACACACAAAGAGGCAAGATGTGCCATTAATAACTGCTCTAGTGTTCCAGGTTCTCTTAATTCCAGACCTGGGCCAGACATGATCCACACACAGCTGCCATCTTGAAGAGCTATCTCCCTGGTTAGCAGAGGCGGACAGAGTACACAGCTTCCTTACTTGAGTAAAAGTAGAGATACCCCTGGCTAAATTTTACTCAAGTACAAGTAAAAGTACAACAGTCAGATGTCTACTTAAGTAAAAGTACTGAATTACTAGATTTTCTAAATAATGCATTACTACTGCCACAGTGCTTACATTTATGTACAGAAATGTCCTACATGGAGTTATGAAAAATGTTAATGTTAATACCTTGGATAATGTAAAAGGAATTGAAAGTAAAATCAAGTCATTTCCATATTTCTACCATGTTGCCAGGGATGGACAGTATTTCTAATACATGTATTTAAAATATGTATTTCAAATACAAAATACTATTTTGTAATTGAAACACTTGAAGCGAAAACTATCATTAACTATGATATCATTAACTATGATTAACTATCATTGTTCAGCTAATTGAAATAGTCTGGCGAGGTGGGGCCACGGGTTGGCACATTCCCGGCACCCATAACCTGCTGTGTCTTCATCCATTGTTTCGTCCATGGTGTCGTCTCTTATCTAAATCTGACCATGGAGTTGACTTTGACGTAAAGCTGAAGGTGAATGCTGATAGGCTGTCCCAATCGGTGGTGCCTGCACAATCCAATCACGTTTGAGAGGGAAAAAACAAATTGAGGGTTTCCGAGATTTTTCTTTTTTCATTTTGTTTTTTTAGAAGAAGTAACGGGTACTCACGGTTATAGATAGAAATGTAGTGGAGTAAAGAGTACAATATCTGCCTCTCAAATGTACTTGAGTAAAGTCATGAGTACTCCCCAAAAATGATACTCGAGTAAAGAACAGATCCCTCAAAATTGTACTCAAGTACTGTACTCAAGTAAATGTACTCCGTTACTGTCCAGCTCTGCTGGTTAGTGGCCTGAGCCTGATGGCTCATACCTGAGGCTTGGCTCAGAAAATCTCACATAAGGTCACCTCAAGGTGACCAACTCTGTTGGTTCTAACTAAGGCTGTCAAAATAACTGATTAATTTCGATTAATTAATTTGAGAAAAAATAACTGATTAAAAAAAAATAGTACAGATTAATCGATTCTGTATGACCTTTGACCCTAAGCCGTTCTAGTCAGTAACCATTAGACTGTAAAATGAAGGAGAGAGAAGAAAATGTGCTGCCTAGATCATTGATTGGAACATTTACTTTTAAAAAACGGCCTGATGGTGTTGATAAAAATAAAGTGTTGATTAAAATAAAGTCCTATGCGATGTCTACAGCAAGGAATTTACATATAACCGGAGTTCGGCAACTCTAAAGTCGCACATCAATGCAAAGAAATAGTG
Source organism: Alosa alosa (assembly GCF_017589495.1). Taxonomy (NCBI): domain Eukaryota; kingdom Metazoa; phylum Chordata; class Actinopteri; order Clupeiformes; family Clupeidae; genus Alosa; species Alosa alosa. Next base: position 29,798,989 of record NC_063207.1, read on the forward strand.
TTGACATTGAGGGGAGTGTTAATTTATTTTCATTGTGTCCCCTAGCCCAGGTTATATTTGTGGCCTGAAATGTCTTGTATGTGAAAAAAAAACTTCTTCCCGAAGCACTTTTGAATTTATTTCCTCAGCATATTAGGTCATATCATAGATTTTTATGGCCATTATTTGAACAATGAAAATAATAATAAAAGAGTTTTTTAACTTTAAAGGTCAAGTTCGGTATTTTACACTTAAAACCCTGTTTTCAGATAGTTTATGATTAAATAGAACGTTTAAGATTGAAATTTGGACACATGCTGCTGTCCTGAGAATTTTCGGTTTCTGTGGTAGCACCCCCCGACCTCCACAACGCTGCATAGGTGCACTGGAACAATCTTTCTAAAACGCATTAGACTTTCGTTTACAAAGATCCAAAACTCACCGAGTGGTCAAGGGTGTTCACTGATATGCTCACACAAAAATCGCTATTGACAGCCCTAGTTCTAACATTAAATGGTAGTGGTGGTGAAGGTGGTTATGGTGATGCTCTCTGCAGTATTGCGGTAAGATTGGACAGTGATGGTGGTGGCAGTGGTGGCCTATGCTGTGTTGCCCTTGGTGGGCTCTTTGCAGTGTTGCAGCAATATCCGACAGTGTAGTCCACTAGAATAGAACAGTGTTCTGGGTGTTACTCCAGTGTTCTGACATTAAAGCGCCATTACAAGTTACTGACAAAACAAACAGGGTACTAAATGCCACTAACAACTGTAGCCCAAACATGATTGTCAGTGTACATCCACAGATGTGTTTGTGGCTATCATTCTCTATGCCCTCTTGGAGATCACAGTGAAAGTGGTCATGGTGGCCTGTGATGTGTTGCCCCTGCTGGGGTATCTGCAGTGTTTCAGTAAGATCGGGCAGCTGTCCACTAGAAATGCACACTCCTCTGTCCAGTGTGCTAGGGAGCATTACTGAGAGTCGCTGACAGAACACATTTCCACATTTTTATGTGCTTTCCCAAGGAAATTAGAGCCTGCGATTGATTTCTGATGCGCCAGAAATTGCACTGCAAGAAGTTGTGGGCATATAAAACATAGTTAGACCTCTACCTCTGCAGACTGGCAGTTCTCGCCTATTAATGATATTTTCTGACTCATTTTTTTGTCATTACTTAGTGCTGTCTGCTTCCCCCTCTTTGTTTCTCTCTGTCCTTATCTGCATCTCCTCCTCCTGCCTTTCTTTCTCTCTCTCTCTTTCTCTTTCTCATTCACTTTCTCTCTCTCTCTCTATTCCTTAGAGCTCCCATCACATCAGCACTGAGCCTTTGCCTTGGTGCCTGTCAGCTGCATGTAGGCTACTCTCTCTCTCAGGAAGCATTAGAGCAACACCACATCAGCATCAGCTGTTACGTTTGTCTCAGGCTCTGATGAAGACAGTTCAGCTGCAGTTCACAGAGACTAACAGACCCCCTTATTTTCACTGTCCTTCTTATTGCCTAGACTCGATCACAGATGCACTATTCTGTGGGTCCTTATTCTGATAACCGTCTGAGTACCAATACAAAACTCTTCCTGACCACCGGGAGTAGGTGCATGTTTCTCATGTTTATGTAGTAACTGCTAAGTCCTTTTTGTGTGTGTGCAGTCAGGAGATTGCACTGGGGGAAATATATCAAGGGTGAGCAAAGCAGACAGTGTAGAGGCCAATCTACTTACAGTGCCAGAGTGTGTGGGGGCCTGTGCTTTTTACATAGATTTTCTATTTTATTCTCTTAGAACAGAGCATAATCTAGTAAGGAACAAATCCTCTGTGTGCATCCACGATAAATCCTTTAGTATGAGAATGATTTCTTTCTTGAAAGTGCCTGTAGTGCTACACTGAATGTGCAGTATACAATGCAGTGGGTTTTTGTAGTGCAGTGCAGTGCAGTATTGCTTGTATTAAAAGGCATTGTTTGTGTGGAGGAAAACTACAGTATGGTTGTGGCAATTGTAAATGTCTACCACCTTTCAGATGAAGTCAGATACAGACAGCTTAATTTGGCTTCTATGTGTGTTGCAGTAGAGAGCACAGTGGGTTCAGCAAAGGCAATCCCTTCCTCTTCACACGGAAAGTGCAACATGCTGTGTTTGTCACTATGTGTTGCAGTGATTTGTCAGTCTGCTTTTCAAAACCATGCAATGTAAGCTAAGTAATATGACTTTCTGCAGCACAGTGCAATGCAAAAAATAAAATAAAAAATATACCGGTATATATATTGCACAATGCACTATGCCAGTTTCCTGTCATAGATGATAGATTGGGTGTTATGGCAGCAAGCGTTTGGAAGGGAGTCCCCCCTCACACACACTATGGAAGCCTTCGTCCTGTTTGGCTGATGAGAGTGTTCAGATGCCAGGTGATTGGCAGTGGTATAGTTTGGCCGTAACAGTAGCAGGGCTCTTCTGTGGTTAAGACAAGCTAAAACAAGCTAAAACCTTTGCTTTCCCCAAGCTAAATCATTTGCTTTTCAGCCTCAAATGGTAACACAAGATGTAACACAACTCATACTCCTTGACCATTCAAAATGTGTTAGAAATAAACCGACAAAAAAAAGGTATGAAGAAAGGTAAAGTGCATTGAAAAAGTCAAAAGTTTTTTTACATGTAAGAGAGATAAAAAGAGAGATCTTTCTGGAAGACTGCACAATCCTGTTCCCACTAAAGCCATCGGGTGTATGTGTGTGTGTGTGTGTGTGTGTGTGTGTGGGAGGGGGGGGTGAAGAAAAGCTTTTTGCCCAAAAGCCCACTCTGGTTTGTGAGGGGGGCCAGAGGGGTTTTGTTAGTTGTTCACCGTGCTACACTAGCAGTGGCCACCATCCCTTGGGTGTGTTGCCCTCCATGTGAAGAGGCAGGAGTGAGGGGGTGGGAGAAGTGGGGAGGAGGTTTGTACAAGCTTTCCACTATTGTCCACCGAAGGCCTTTAGCTCACTGAAGGAAAGCTTTCAGCTCATCAGCTTCCCTCAGGCAGGGGAATGGAGAGAGAGGCACAGAGGCATATCAGTGTGTTCTGAGTATTCTGCAGACACAGCTGAGTTAATCACTGGTCATAAAGTCAAGTCAAGTCAAGTTTATTTATATAGCGCATTTCATTCACTGTGCTTTACATAAACAAAACCAAACAATAATAACAAATAAAACTTGAAAGACATTATATAGTTGCAAATTTCATTGGTTTATACTACATTGCTAGCCTAGAAGCCAGCCCGAACTTACCCCTCCCACAAAATTGCACAAAAATTGAGATTTTGGAATTCGGTCTGGAGTCTATATGCCAGGTTAAGATGTGTTCAGGCCAATCAAATTGTTTGGGTGGGATTTATACGGGGATGGACAGGCAACGTTGACGTAGTCATTCACGTCACCTGAGTGTGCTTGGGTTGTATTTGTTTACTACAAAAAGGATGTCACTAGAGAAGCAACATGTTCAGATTCCACTATTGCTTCTCTTATACATTGTTGTATTGACAGCACAATAACTTTAAAAGACGAACAAAAAAAGTGTTTTTTTTTTCAAAAAGAAGGATATTTTTGCTGATCTCCATACGGGATTCACAAATTTAATTTTGTTGATCTTATTGGTTAGGTCTATCAATTACATACAGTGGCATTTTTTTCCTTGTATTGGTTAAAACACACCCTACAATCAAATTCAAACGATGTTTGATAAGAATTCCTGCTATATTATTCCTGCTAAGTATTTTTCAATGTGTTTAAATAGCCAATGGCTAATAGTAACTATTACGTTTCCTTAAACCTAAATCACATGGAGAGATGTCAAAACAAATCTATGCCAATTATGAAACAGGCAGGACAGTACTGGAGTAATGACTCACTGTGTGTTAATTGTGCTAATGGGTGTTATTATGACCTAAAAAGACCTAGCAGTTTTTCCATTGATTTTTGGTCGATGGTTCCTGGGTCCCTGGGTAACTGAAAAACTGGTCACATGTAGCCCACTAGACTGATAAGGAATATAATCTTTTTGCCGGGGGGCCACCACCCCCCTGCATTGCCCTCACCAAAAAAGCAACATTCACAGAATAACTCGCCAACTGTTACACCCAAGATTACAAAAATGACCACACAGGCACACTGGCACACACACACACACACACACACACACACACACACACACACACACACACACACACACACACACACAAACATACAGAATCCAGTGAATAGATAGCATAATGATCTGAGGGGGTATGGTGGAGCCATGTGGTAGATTTTAAAGCACAGCATCCCAACTTCAGAGAGAGGGAGAAGGGGAAGGTGGGAGGGAAATGGGTATCTGACCACAGGGGCACTTTCATAAGAGGGGCATCCCGGGCAAATGTCAGTCACAAGCTCCAGTAGATTTGCAGACACACACAGACACACAGGCACATTAATTTGTACAGACAGACATTCACACCTTGTAAAGAAGTAGCACAGCGGTGCATAATATTGCGGCTGCATGATGGTATAAGTGTACTTACGCAATGCATACAGACAAATAGCAACCAAGCATGTATGACTTGCAGCCTAAAAGGAGTTGCAGGAGTAGGGGATGGAGAGTAGTGATGTGATGGTCATATTATGTATGTGTATAACTATTCTTTGGAGATGATCATTTCTTGACCAGTTTATTTTGCAGTGATTATTGTAAATGTTGTCCATATTACGTAATATTGATTGTCATTCCAAAGCTACATATATCCATGGAGGTACAGTACGATATGAAAACTCAGACACGTCTGTCCTTTACTGCACTTAATGGGACTGCCCACATGAAGCTGCACTATCTTTGTAAAGACACTGTAAGCCCCGGCAGAATAGCACATTGTAATTCCCTGCATGTGTTTTTAGTGTTTGTATGTGTGTGTGTTTTTACCGTAATTGAAGGAAATGGCTACGCCTGGGAAAGACCCACTGTGTGTGCTTATGTGTGTGTGTGTTTAAGGTAATTGAGCTCAGCAATGATCCTTATTTCACAAGTACCATGTACAGGGTAATTTGATATGTCCATTTCACCTGAAAACAGCGTAGTCAACATGATGCAGTGCCTTCCTCAAACCCAGACATTTGCTTCAAAAATTACACAAACAGGCGACGATAAAGGTGTAATTTGCAGCTGCAGTGTGATTGATCGTACTAGGTGTAATCAGCCATAATCAGCCTGAGAGCAGATGTAGGCTGCGCATGCAGGTGTCCACACACCATGAAGTAGGGATGTGTGTGCTGAGTCTTACAGGAGAGGAGAGAGGAGGGGGAGAGTACCGTAGTGATGTGTATATAGCACAGTTTACATAGAGAGAGTTGAAATAGGTGTGCATCATGGTGTTCTTTCTGGTTATGGTTTAGATATGACAGATGCTTTTGTCTAAAGCGACTTACAGTATATGAACAGTATTGAAGTATTGAATAGTGTCAAATAAAGTTGAAAAAGCCTACATTAAGCATAATAGTAATGCTAGTTACAATATCAATAATAGTATCAGATATCAACATTAAGATAATGAGTTTTCATATTAACAAAACCATAAACATACAAACCCTAATAAGAGAATGAATGAATGAAGTGTAAGGTGAACAGATGAATGTTTTTAATCTGTGGTGCTCATACATTTGTGTATGGGATCAATATGTTCACATATGCGCTTGAGTGTGTGTGAGGATCAGTTAGCTTGCTTCACTTGGTTCATTGTGATAGTCCTAATATCCTAGTCATAATGCATCTGGTTGCATTAAAGGTGAACATGAATGTGTGGTTTTGTGTGTGTGTGTGTGTTTGGGTGTTTGTATGTGTGTGTTGGTGTTTGTGTGTGTGTGTGTGTGTGTGTGTGTGTTTTCTCTGTGACACCTCATTCAGTGTGCGGGCACTGCCTTGTCTCTTTGATGAGTCATCAGAGCAAACTGCTCAGCCATCTCATCTAAAGCGGCCCATCAGCCGCGCACCCCCACCCCCCTCCCGGCAGTCTTAGTCACCGCATGTTTCCCCAGGACCCAGGCACCGCCACACAGCTCCGGCTCACCCACGACCACTTTGATCGGAAACATTTTAGCCGCTTGTCAGAAAGAATGTTCCAGAGCACCGTTTTACCTGCGTTGTGTCTCGCGGTTTGTCTTTGAAAGCTATGGCTAGCCTTGACTGTTATGATATCTACCCATCTTGCCTCTAGCCTTACCAAACATTTTAGGGACAATTACCAGAGAGGCGTGAACATAGATCTCTTCCTCCACACGGTTCAAACGGGTTCTTTTGAAACTAAAACAGCTTGACGCTCATGGACTACAAATCTTGTTTAGACATAGTGAGATGACATGCAGTAAGGAAATGTAATCGTGAAGTTTATGAAATTATTTCAGGCATCTGGCAGCCTTGTACTTGTTGTGCTGTAAGCTAAACTCTGAACGGTGGAACTGGAAGGCCTATCAGTTTACAGAGGGTGATTGTATTAGTGCCTGGGGGGCATCTGCCCTTGTCTGTAAAGGCAGGAGATATTCAGTTTGGGGCCACGAGATTTGATCTCATGGCCTTTTACAGCTATGTTGAGATTTAGGTACAGTGCCCTGCTGTTGTGGAAGAATAAAATGTACATCACACAGGGGTTGTGAGGTTGAGTGATACATTGCGTATGCTGGGTACGCCAAGGTCCAGGTCACACTGTCTCCAGATAGCCCTACTCTGAGTTCATTCATATGGAAAATTCAATGTCGGAGTGATTTGTTCTCTGAACAATGAAAACAAAATTGAGGTGAAAGTAGATAACCAGCAGAGAGAGGGGTGGGGGGGGAAGGGTATCCAGGATATTCCACATCCAGAGTCAGTCATATGAAGAAAGACATGCAGAATCTGTAAGCAGTGCAAGCAGAGGCAGCCAGAAGAAATTATGTGAGAAATATCAGTAATAGACTAGAAATTGTGTGGATGCTTTAGCTGTTAGAACTTGCTTATCTCTTCCTGTTCTCTGTTCTTGTTTTCCCCAAAATAATGTTCACCTACACCAATTTGAAATGCCCTTGTTGGATGCAGTTAGATTGTGGGTGTTGGCGGTGTACTCACCAAAGCAACAAAACCATTTCCTGAAGAGGTCTTTCCTGGTGGTTCACAAGTTCAAGCCCCACCTGTGTAGTTACGGTTTTCCAAATGTGTGTGTATGTGTGTGTGTGTGAGAGAGAGAGACATAGAGAGAGTATGTGTGTGTGTTGGGGTGGGGGTGGTAGTGTTATGCTATTCCTGTGGATCTACTGGAGCTTGTGACTGACATTTGCCCGGGATGCCCGTCTTATGAAAGTGCCCCTGTGGTCAGATATCCATTTCCCTCCCATCTTCCCCTCCCTCTCTCTGAAGTTGGGATGCTGTGCGTTAGCTGCCTACCACATGGCTCCACCATACCTCCTCAGATCATTCTGCCATCTATTCACTGGATGTCATGGCATGGGATCAAGCATGTGGGGGTGGGGAAGTTGGTGTGGAGAGAGGAAGAAGAAGCGAGAGCTCTTTAAATAAAGGAGTCCAGCGACATGAGGCTGAAGGCTTTACTTTATGGCCGCACATCTCTCAGCCGATAGGGATCTCTGCCACTATAAATCTTCCTTAAACGCTGTTGGAGGAGGGTGGTGGTGGTGGAGTCGTGCACTCACCACCTCTCTTGAAAACGCAAACACACAGGCGCACACACACACAAAGGCACACACATGCACACAGACACACACACACACATACACACACACACACACACACACACACACACACACACACACACACACACACACACACACACACACAGACTCATGTTCAAACAAATGTTCAAAATGTTCAAAAACTTATGTTTCGACTTATTTAAGGTCTGGAACAAGGGTGCCCTATCTCCATGTGTTAAAAAAAAAGACAGAAAGATTTACTTCAATTTAAAGAGGTGACAGATTTGTGACACTAAGTTATGTGGGCAGAATACAGCTCCAGTTTCCAACATGTCACACGAGCCCAAGTCAGATTTGACGGAGCGGACCACATGTTGAGTTACCAGATAAACACTGCGTTGGTGTGTTTGGAAACACATTGTGAAATGATTGGCATCTGTCTTAGCTGTGTTTCTTAAAAATGTGTCAAGGCAGCCTGTGATTACACTGGAACTTTAGAGTCCTGCATGGTGGCAGAGAAAAACAGTTCCCTTAAATGATGCTGTGGTATTTGCAAGGAAGTTGTCTGTGTGAAGATGTTGAATAGATGCAGACTCCCCAGGACTTTTGAATGAATAATGCTCAATCCTATTCCAAAAGCTTTCTTTTTTGGTCTCCCGCAGAAAGCTATTTTTGCATTTCTTCTGGTAGCCTACTGGTTTACATACATTTCATAAATGTTGATCACTTTTTGTGACAGACTCACAGAAAAAAAACAGGATAGCAGACAAGAAGACAGGAGTTGTTTAAAGCCACACATTAAAATTCAATGTGCACTGTGGTCTGTAATGAGAAAAAGTAGTCTGTTTTGTGGCTCTGAAGTCCTGGAAAATGTTTTGAACAGAGTGCTGCTGGTCTCAGCACTTACAACTGAATGCAACTGAATGTGTCTCCCCGTCTCTGGCTTGAGGATTACACAGTTTGCCATGAATCTTAATCTACTTTATACTGCATGTGCATGCTTACACAGAGGGCAAAACAGAGGCTTGATGAAGGACAGACAGAACCTTCTCTAGAACATAGTTCAATGCCTGGAATTGTGCGTTTACCACTACCGTTACCGAATCTGTTAGAATGTCATAGCTCCTCTGCCAAGCAGGTTATGTGGTTATTTTGTCTGTCTGTAAACAGGATTACACTAAAACTACTGGCTGTTTTTCATGGTGGAAAGGTGTAGCATTAGCCTGACGTCGTCATACAATTCTAATTTGAGTCTGATACTGCTCCATTGGATGTGATTATGGGATGTGTTTCAACTGATAAAGGGGGAAAAATGCCTCTACACTCAATTGGATAGACCTAACCAATCAGAGCAATGAAATAGCTTACAGTGAATCCTGTAGGAAGAACACCTGAACCATCCTTCTTCTCCACAAATGCCTTAACATTGTTTTCTGGTCGTTTTTTTTTAAGTTATTGCACTGTCAATATATTGTACAACAGGCGCAATAGCAAAATATAGCTTCTAGTGGATAGGGTCTAGCTTCTAGTGGAAGGGTTTTTGTTGCAAACAAAATCCACCGATGCATGCTCAGGTGACGTGATAGACGAGGCACTCTGGTTTGGGAATGTTGCTTCTCAGTGGAACAAGTCTAGACCGAACTTCCCCATCTCATATTCTAGAGGTGGGGCCAAGTTCATGCTGGCTTTCCAGGCAAGTGTAGCATGGACCAAAGAAAATAATATGAAATGTTGGAGTGGATAGTGAGGTACATGTAAAGCAGCTCATAATGTCAACAACCAACTAATAGCACACAATGCAGGCCACTGCAGTAGGAAGTATCTTTCACTGAGACTATATGGATGAGAAAAACACAGAAAATCAAACCTGTTCCAAAGACTCAGTGTTTCCCGTACATTGACTTATTTGTGGCGGCCCACCACAATATCAACATTGACCACCACACAATGATTTTCCAGGTTGTACTAAATTGTGCTTAAACCTGGTTAGCATCATAACCACGCTGTGCTAATTTGTTAAAAACTGTTTTATTCAAGTTAATTCTGCAAACCAACCACCACAAATGGAATTCAGTTATGTGGGAAACACTGAAGACTTCATGGAATGGAAAGAAGGAAAGGAAAGTTTGGATTGGCCAAACATGACTGGCACAATGACACATATATTTGTAATCATACAACAATTTCAAATGCAATACAATGACCTTTAGTATGATAGTAATGTAATTGTACTGGCAAGGCAGGTGCAAGCCTTGTAGAGCCTTTATTCTGCATGTTGTGGAGAGTAAGATTGGTTGGGGTGAGGGGGTTGGGGCTAGCACTAGAAATTGATGTAAGTCAGGGATTGATGTCCAGGTTGAGAGGATGTGTCGTGCAGCCATAAGCAGGCTTTTAGCTGTGGCCTTTTAGCTTAACACTGTCTCTAAGGCCCTTTACACATTATGCATGTGCCAATGCACTTTGTTCTTTGAAGGCAAGGCAAGGCGAGGTGAGGCTGGGTGCTGCTGTGCGCCTACGTCCTTTGAAGAGATGAGAGGTGAAGATCTCCCAAGCAGAAAGGCTTAACTGGCCTGCCCTGCCCAGCCAGCACAGCGGTTTGTCCTCTGCCTAAGGAAGGCACAGCATAGCAAATATAGGTCTGGGCAGTAGTGGGACACCATAGGGCTTATCATGCATTGTGCTAGAGCATTGTGCTCTTGGTACAAACTTGACTATTGATCAATAAACTGGCAGGTCTTTAGTCTTAAATCCTTAATTCTGTCTTTCAATACTGGTTACTAGAACTAAGTGCAGGACATTTTATGGGATGAATTTTATGGGATAGAGAGCGTGTTTGTGAGAGAGAGACAGAAACAGACACAGAGAGAGAGAGAGCATATCACAAATCATATCCCATCTCATGAAAGCCAGGCTTAACCAGGGCAGGACATGCAGCAATTGGCCTGATGTATGGGTGAAAAGCAGACATATCACTGAATTTGACACAAGTGATAGCTGTAATATGTGATAGCTCTTTCAGCCTTGCAGGTTTGGACCTCTGTGTGTCTCAGTTTGTTTTCATCAGAAACTCTACAAAAGCTGTTGAGGTATCTATGGGTGTCCAGGCATGCACATACAGTATGATGCTGAAAACAGAAGTGTTAGCTGTGCATGAGCAGTCCTAAAATGGATATGGTGGATAGCAGTGGATACATGGTGCAGATGCATGTGTGCAAACAAACAAACCCCATTAAAGCTACAGTATACTGTATATGCCCAATCCAAAAATGAATAAACCACATAAGTATACACACACACGCACACACACACACACACACACACATACATACACGCACAGACATACGCGCACATGCACACACACACGCGCGCACACACACACACACACACACACACACACACACACACACACACACACACACACACACACACACACACACACACACACACACGCACACACACACACACACACATACAACACAGCATAGTGTAGTGCTGCATTGAGGGCTCTGCAGACCCTAAGCGAATGCTGCAGTGGGCTATTGTGCAACATCTCTCCTTACCATCTTACCATCCCATAGCAGCCCATTGTCTCTCTCTCTCTCTCTCTCTCTCTCTCTCTCCACTCCCCTCAACCACAGAGCCTTACACCTGGTTTCCATCCCTTCACAACACTGGTCAGCTCAAAGCCACGCTCCAGATTTTAAGTAGGTTACAGAAACTGGTAACTTTTTTTCTTTTTTTGAAACACACTGGAAATTAATGTAATTCAGAAATTCTTTTGAGGTAGACAATGCTTACCTTACTTAACTTAGTTGGTTGTTGTCACATATGAGGTTATCGGAAGCAACTTCAAAAGTAGTTTTTTTTTTTATTTGATGAGATCACTTACAGATGGCTTTGAACATGAATATATTAGGACTTTTAGAGTGCCTTTAACAGCCCACTCTGTCTGTAAAGCTCCCACAAGTTGACAATTGATTCTAATTAAATGTATCCCTGAGCACACTTGATATGATGCTCTTTAATCAGATAGCATCTTGCATCGCATATAAGGCCTCTCTGCAACTTAGGAAAAAACCCACATGTGGGCTCTGCAATGAGTGTGCTCATAACCATAGGAAGCGGAAAGGCGCAGCTGGCTTTCTCCCGAGCGGTGGCAACCCAAAGGGAGTTGTGTTGGAGAGCCGAGTTACATCAAAGCCGCTAAGAGTTTGTTTTGTAAGTTCATTATTTCATTTAAAAAAGCTGAACACTCTGATCAATTACCTCTGCTCTGTTTTGTAGTGTAAATTGCCCCAAGGATGTTAAGCTAACTTGTAGCGCCCTTCCCTTCAATAAGTAGCTTTTTTTTCATCTATGTGTCAGGAAAAACACACATTTTAAGTACAAAACAAAAGAGTTGGGATAAAAGAGCTTAGACCCCTGCTGTAATGAACTCACATTCAGCAAAAAGTTAAGTGTTTATGGATACCTATGGTGTTGCATTATAAATGAGAATTACATAGGATTATATAGATTTGTTTAGTGATCTCACAGTGATTCTCCTGGGTGAAACATCTCGCGGCAGCACCAGGACCCAGTGCCAGCAAGGCGACGACCCTATTCACTGGACAGTGGCTCGCATCCGCAGCACTCTCCATTCCCGCGGCGTCACGTTCCGTAGGTCGGATAGGAAGTTCCATCTCCTCCGCCTTCTAACGCAGTCGGATAACCCGGTCTTTTCGCCCTCCCGCTCCCTCACTTTGTTTTCCTCCCCAGACCAGGAAGCAGGCTGCTCCTTCTGGCATCCCGACACGGTTCCTTCCGCCGGCCATTCAGCCGGACGAATCTCACACCACCAGCCACCTCGTGAACCGGGCACGCCGACAGCACTCTCCGGCACCACACGCTTCAGAGCGTATCATTCCGCCGCTTCAGCCACAGCTACTGCCATGTCAGCGGCTCAGGCTCCTTCCCGCCGACTTTCTTCCCGCCGCATCTCCGCCGTATTTCCGGGTCCAACCCCACTTCTCCAGGGGTTCCGGTAGCGATTGGCGTCGCTACTCCCCACCATTCTTTCCCTCCCCATCCACCTCCCTAGCCAGGACTCGGTCCAGGCCTGCCCCCCAAGTTCCGCCGACTGACTGCTCCTCCCCCCCTCTCCCCCCTCCCCTTTCCCTCCCGGGAGCCACGTCTGTTCAGCACGCCTCAACTCACGAAGCGTCAGCTCGAAGATTCCACTTGCTGGCTCCCCATCACTCTTATGAGTTAGCGAGCACCTGGTCTCAGCCGGCGCCGATAGCGACCGCGTCGCTACTTCCCCCTAACCCTCTTTCCTTCCCCGTCCCACTCCCCGCGACCCTGTCCCAGGTTGCTCCACTTCCGGTCGCGTCAGCGACGGCTCCCTCCCTCCCCCCTTTTCCCCCTTCCCATCTCTTCCCCGGCTCCGCGCTAGACCAGCCCGCCACAGCGGGTCATTAGCACTCAGCGAGTGCTGTGGACCACGACGTCCCGTTCCGGCTTCCAAGCTATTCACTTGCCACAGCAAAGGCCCTGCCACCGCCTCCTCACGCTGCAGCATTCGAACCACCACCAGTCACAGCGTCCACCAGGAACCTCATTTTGTCAGAGATTCAGAAGCTTGGCTCCAGAGGCGGACCCGTACCCTACTCCACCCCCTCAGCTACCTTCAGCCCATCACGGCCGACCTAGCCCTTCAAGCCCTCGCACCCAGGACCATGCAGTCCTACTGGACTGCTTGGTCTTGCTTCAAACAGTTCCACGCAAAGCACTCATTACCATTTCCCAGTTTCGATGCAGTCACCATAGCATCATTTATCACCTACGCCCACACTTCACTCGGGATCAGAGTCTCTTCCATTAGAGTCTACCTAGCTGGCATTCATTTCTTCTTCAAACTCCTCCACGGCTCCGAATGCCCTTCCTTCTCTGACACCAGGATAGGCTTGTTAATCAAAGGTATCCGTAGGCAACAGCCAGTCCCCCAAGACTCCCGCCTCCCTATTTCCTCAAGCATTCTCGCCACCTGCCTCGCTACCCTTCGCCACCTGCCTCGCTACCCTTCGCAAAGGGTTCATTTCACCACATTCCGATTTCACCATCTCCGTTATGTTTCTACTGGCCTTTTTTTTTGGGCTGCTGAGATGTAGCGAAGTTTACATGCCCTTTCGCCTCTCTTCATTCCCGATGTCCACCGTGCATCGCAGAGATCTAGAGCAGCTAGACCAAGACACCATTCGATTTACCATCAAACAGAGTAAAACCGACCAGTTCCGAAAAGGACACTCCATATTCATATTTAACTCCGCCTCAGATCTTCAGCCTTTCCGATACCTATCTCACTACATCTCATATCGGTCAGCTCAAGCTTCGCCTACTAGCCCGCTCTTAAATTGTCAGATGAAGGGCTACCCATCACTGGCCACAGGTTCCAGACACTCTAAAAACCATTCTAGTCAAATCTGGTTTTCCCTCAAGGACCGCTACTCAAGACACTCCTTCAGGATAGGAGCTGCCACAACAGCCGTGTTCAACGGCTTATCGGAGCAACAAATTAAAATACTGGGCCGTTGGTCCTCGGATGCCTACCAGTCTTACATCCGCTCCAATCTAGCGGATTTACGACTCGCTCAGCAAGCACTTATGTAGTCGGTAGCGGCCTTTCTATGTGATCTTTTGGGGTGCAAGCGGTCATCGCTCTATTGCGATCTCCGCTCCAGGCATTCCAGGACCACGGACAGCTACCTTGCCAAACACGCACTTCTCCCATACATTTAGTCTAGCTGAAACAATCATATCGAAGAGCGAACTAGTGAAATGTTGTTTTCTAAACAAAGTTCGGGAGGAGCCTTCGGGATGATTGACAGCAATTAACTCACCCACTGCCGCCGCAGGGTAGGCTATTTAAGCCGACCTCCTTTTCCATACGTCACACGCTCCGGCGTCCGTGAAATCATCCCCTCTCCTCCCCCTACTCCTCCATTTCACCTATTGCCCTGTTACTCATCCTCCTTACACAGGGGTGCAAGCGTCATCGCCTATCACATCTCCGCTCCAGGCACTCCAGGACCACGGACAGCTACCTTGCCAAACACGCACTTCTCCCATACATTTAGTCTACTGTAGCTGAAGCAATCATATCGAAGGGCGAACTAGTGAAACAGGAATAGCCGTTTGAAGATGATACACTATTTGCAGTAACATCATCTTAAAAAGTGTCAAACCCACAGGAAGATGCTGATAGAATAGGCTATACAGCAGTCAAACTGTCAGATGCTCTTTTTTGAGACTGGGAATGTAGAAAAAAATAGCTCTTACAGAATACAAATGTATGTTCTGTGGGCACGCATGGTTTAGCATGTACTGTTGTTGCCAATGGGTTCTCCTGGGTGCAAGGGCAGAGGGGGAGGCCCGCTCTGGGTGGGGCTGGGCACAGTTCGCTGGCTGGCCTAGCCAAGACAGAGAGACAGAGATGGAGAATTGATTTATCGTGCGTGCTGGCTGCGCTGTGCCTGCAGTAACCTTCTGTTTTATCTCTGACAGGATGATGAGGTGGTGCTCCAATGTGTCGCCTGCATCCAGAAAGAGAACCGCAAGTTCTGCCTCACCGCCGAGGGGCTGGGGAATCGACTCTGCTACCTGGAGCCCACCTCAGAGGCTAAGGTAAGGATTCCTCTCACCCCCACACCCCTTACACCCTACACCCCCCCAAAACAACTTAAAAGGGCATGAAACACAGTTGTGCAATTTTTGGATCAAAGGCTACTGTAAGTCCTGCTGTCATACACCACCACCAAGAATAAGAATAAAAAACAGATAGAACAGAGGAAGAATATTTGGTTGATTTTCTTATGTGGTTACATTGTAGTAGAAATTGAACTTCCATGTTTTGTGTACAGCTTCATTTTGCATGCTGTAGTAGTAACACTTGTAAGGGCTAGTGCAGGAGTGCAGTGTCAGGCCACTGCTCACTCCTGGGTAGTCATCATGAAGCCACTGGAGGGTAGATGCTGCAAGAAGGACGTCTCAGTACAGAGCTCCCTTTGAAAACCTTTATCAGAGACTAATTAAAACTTGGTCCTTCCAGAGTGATGGAAAGTTATCAAAGTCAGTCCACTCCACACATGGCAGAAGACTGAGCTCTTCTGTCAACACTTCAACATCTGATATGCTGTCACCTCTGCACCTCATGCTCAACATGTCTGCTGTTTATTTTTTGCTTGGGTGAGGTTAGTGTTGGAGCTGTGGAATGGGCTGGCTCTCTGGCAATTATGTGTCTGAATGGGAACTCACTCATGTGGCTCTTGAGCCTCCTCGATCAGCTGGAGGGGTGTGATGCAGGGATGTAGCCAACTTGTCAAGGGGTTGGGTCATTTCCCTCAAAAGAGTACTTGATTATTACAGATGAAAAAGTATGTGTGTGTGTGTGTCTGTGTCTGTTTGTGTGTGTGTGTGTGTGTGTGTGTGTGTGTGTGTGTGTGTGTGTGTGTGTGTGTGTGTGCGTGTGTATGTTCACGCCAAATCTTACACAGAAAAAGTTACACGAAGAACACCAGCCAACCACTGCAAGTGAATGTTCAGATATAAGCTTCGATCAGTTGGCTCATGGTTTTTCAAGGGTAAAGGAAACATCAGGGACAGTGCTTAATGTTTTCTGCTTTCAATGATAACCTACCTACCTCTGTCTACTTCCAATTAGTATCCCTTCACCTCAGAAATCCCCAGTACACTCAAGCACACTGCTGATGGTCGCCTCAGAGATCGGGGTATGTGGAGTGCTCCTGTTAGATCATTTTAGTCTCCTTGGTGTAACTGCTGGGAGAGAGGAAAAGGAAGAGAAAGAGAGAGATGGAGAGACAGAAGGAAACAGATAGAGGGTGAAAGAGAGAAGCAAGAAAGAAAGAGAGCCAGAGAGAGAGAGAGATAGAGGGAGAAAGAGATACAGACCAAGTCAAAAGAGAGTGAAAGAGAGAGAGAGAGAGAGAGAGAGAGAGAGAGAGAGAGAGAGAGAGAGAGAGGGAAAAAGGGAGAGAGAAGGAATCCCAGGACACAGCTCCAGCGCCATGGTAACTGCATGACTTTGGAGGCAATCTCTTATTAATCCAGTGCTCAGTACCCATGGAAAAAGAGACAGAGAAAGAGTGGAATAGAGAAAAAAGATAAATGGTGTACCCATTTGGAGTTTTAAATGAATATTGTTCCCTGTCCTCAGAAAGCCTCCACTTGGAGGATCTGCATAGTCATATCTACATAGACATTACAGTGTTATAAACACAGTATTACACAGCAATTTCTATGTGGCTGTAGAGAAAAGGATTTAGGATTGCTCTAACACATCTTGTATGTTCTGCAGACCATAGACCAATGGTCAAAATATCTACTAATTCCTCACCTGAGCTGAGCAGCTTCACAGTAGCATAATATCTACAGTGTGCCATAGTTCCTAGCTACATGTTATTTCAGGGCCTTTAGTGGATGTTACTCAGCAAGCAAGCAAATTAATTCATATGTTCACTTTGCTTTGGTAACCTGGTGAAATCACAGAGAAAAGACAATTTTGGCTTCGATATGGGAGGTTTTTTTAAGCTGGTGGTTTTGGGGACGAAGCGATAGAAAACAATTCCACTAATGTCCCTCATGATTATTATCCATAATGAAACCAAGTTATTTTCCATAATTGCCCAATTTGTTATTGCACAGTGCCAGCATGCCAGAGTTAAGCAATTTGTGTTGAGCTACCCAGCCCTAAATGATTACCAGTCTTAAAAAGAACAAACAAATGAGAACTGCATGGCTAAAGCATTTCATCATGGCAGCTGAGAGCAGACCCATCAGTCTTAGCACTGATGCTCGTTAAGAATAAGGGCAATTGGCTGACCATTTAACACACTCAAACACACTACTTTATTTGCCTAGAGGTTATGGTTATGGTATAATATGTCTGTTTGGAGACATTTTTCAACAGTAGTTATTAGCAGTTAAGGACTCAATTTATGAATCAGAACTAGAATAGACTCTAAAAAAAACTGCCCAATTAGAAAAAGAAATACAGGTAAACAATTGTATGTGTTTATGTAATGCTCTTACTGAATAGGGACAGACACCAATCAAGTCCCTATAGCAAGTCACTCCAATCCCCCCCGTGTTATCCTGGCATTGTTGTGTCTCCCTTATTGCCAGGATTGTTGGCAGCAGGAACTAATTGGATTTCCCACGTCTTATAATCATAATCCATTAGCATTGTTACCATTCCGCTAATTTGCCTCATGACTCTGGTGGGTAAATATACTGAGTAGGATAGAAAAAAGGAGTAGGGGAAACTAACATGGGCGAAAAGAGAGATTGAGCAAAGGATAGAGATGGATAGGAAGTGGTAGAAACATAAAAAATTCGATTGGGTGTTGCAGACTTGGCAAGGTGAGGACGGTGAGGGAGCAAGGGAGAAATGGAGGGAGGGAGGGAGGGAGAGAGAGAATGATGGATAGTGAGAGAATAACGTTTAGAAGTAAAGAAGAGGAAGAGGAATGTTGAGGAAGTTGTGGCAATGAAAAATTGAGAGACAGAACAAAGCAATGATTAGCAGAGTCAGAGAGACATTTGGCTCCCTTCAAAAACAAGTAGATTGAAAAGATGACAGTCAAAGGTAAAGAAATCCAAAACACTCACAAATGGATGAAGATGTGAACATTATTATACTTACTATAGGCCTTGTCCATGACATAGCCTCCCAATTATTAATTACAACAAGCAGATGGGGATGCTTACAAAGCACACACACAGCCAAATGGAAATAAGCGAAGACAGATAACCCCCCCAAACAGAGTCATAAACAGGACAGATAGGCAGACAACAACACAGACTGAAAACACATGAAACACTCTCTGAAAAGGCTGAAAAACACACTGATTACGCTGGAGAAAGAAACAGTATCCCCCAGAATGGGTGCTGGATAAAAAACATCTAGCAATTTTGAGGAATTTAAATCAAAAAGCTCATATGTAGTGTTTTTATTTGGCAGTATGGTTGACTATTTGGTATGCAGATTCTTCCTGTTTTCAAAAAAGACAGAGACAGACACACAGGAGAGGGATAGACATAAGAAAGAGATGGGCACAGGCATACTCTAAACATAGCATTAGTGAGATGCTAGGCCTTTCCCCATGACAGCCCCCCCACCCGTTACGGTAGCCCTCCTCTGCTCTCTCCTTCTGTTGTGCCAGCCAGCCCAGACCCCCCTCCCCTGGTGCATCTGACAGTAATTACCACAGACGGGAGTGATGCATGACCCCTCCACCTGCCAGTTTGTCTCCATTGGCTTTTATTTGTATGAAAAGTATCTCTCCCTAGGGAAACAGATCCAGCACACATACACACAGCTACATGCACACAGAGTTACACACACACACACATACACACACACACACACACACACACACACACACAAACACATGTGCGTGCACACTCTCAGTATTTATTCCTTAAAAAGAATTGAATACTATCACCTGAACCACTGCAGCAGGTTAAATCACTGCTGAATGCTGGTCACTTAACAGTGTCCTGAAAGGGGGACACACAAGCCTCTGCCAGCTTCTGTCCTGCCAATTAATCTGCTCCTCCCGTCATTATTCATTAGTTTTACACAACACCAACAGTCTGTCAAGTGACACTGACAGTAAACAGATTGTGTAGGGGTTTGAAATCACACATTTCATCTCAAGAAAAAACAAAACACTATGGTAAATTCTCGTATAGAAGACAGAGCAGAGTACAAGTCAGCCATGGGACCCAGTTGTCAGGCTGTCTGCCCGGTAGTGCAGACATCACCCCACATGCACCTCATCACCACCCTCGCCTACAGTTGCACTCCATGCCTGAGGGGTCAAAGATCAATCGCAGGCCTGCCAAAACCCTCCCCCATGCTGGTCCATATGAGCCAACACTGGCCTCCTATTGTGTCTCCATCAGCATTCCTGGAGAGTCTGCTCAGGCAGGAAGATACACTGTGCATATAGATGCATATAGATAAGTACATACTGTAGGTAGACAGATAGATAGTGTGATAGTGTGCTGTAATAATAACAGCAGCAACTAAGCATTTGTTTACACAGCGCCCCTTGTGTTTTGAGCTGTCTCATTGGCAGTGCCCCCATCTTAGCCTCTTGACTCCCAATGCATTGACATCTGTCACTGCAAATTAGGTCACAGTGTTTTCTGTGAAAGCTTCTCTGAGGCTTTCTGCTCGTAGTGGTGGGACTCTTTCAGTGTGGGCCCCACTGCGCTCTCTGGAAACAATGATTAAAATGCATGGTGCCATTGATTATGTTCTGAGGTTTATGCTGATGTTATTGATTTATGTAAGAATCTATGGCTGTGACCACAGGCTATAGCATGCACAAAAGAGGTTGTTAGGATGCAGAGGATGGACTCTACTATGCCGTACTCTACACTACTCTAGGTGGTGTAAGACCTACTGTGGTGTAAGGTGGTGTAAGACCTACTCTATACTACTCTAGGTGGTGTTAGACTTAGAATTAAGATTAATTAATTTGAGAAAAAAATAACTGATTAAAAAAATAACTGATTAAAAAAATAACGCAGATTAATCGATTCTGTATGACCTTTGACCCTGAGCCGTTCTAGTCAGTAACCATTAGACTGTAAGATGAAGAAGAGAGAAGAAAAGGTGCTTCCTAGATCATTGATTGGAACATTTACTTTTAAAAAAACGGCTTGATGGTGTTGATAAAAATAAAGTGTTGATTAAAATAAAGTCCTCTGCAATGTCTGCAACAAGGAATTTGCATATCACCGGAGTTCGTTAACTCTAAAGTCACACATAAATGCAAAAAAATAGTGTTGACATTGAGGGAAGTGCTAATTTATTTTCATTGTGTTCCCTAGGTTATATCTGTGGCCTGAAATGCCTTGTATGTGAAAAAAAAAAAAATTTCCTCAGAATATTAGGTCATATCATAGATTATTATGGCCATTCTTTGAACAGTGAAAATAATAATAAAAGGTTTTTGAACTTGAATTGAACTGAATACTGCTAATTTTATGCTGTTTAACACATGTATAAATTGTGCACTGTCGCTTTAAGGCAGTCACTTTAATTCACATTTATTACAGTGCATGAAAATGCACTGTGCTGTTCTTCCTAGGCAACTTCAACAACTTCTTATTATTATTATTCCGCTTACCACTTTTTCTGTACGCTATTTCTCTTGAACAGTTTAACTTAGAAACTTCATTCAAACTTTGTAACGTAGGTATTCAAACGGACCAAGCTGCTATGTCTTTTCAACTTTGAAACTTTTATACTTTTTAAACTATTAAAGAAAAACTTTTTAAAAATCCCCATAGACTTAACATTGCCGATTGGGACATCATAATACGGCCGTTAAGCAATTAGAATCCTATGGCAGGTGTTCAGGCCACCTGCAGCCTCAGGCTTTAAGCATACAATCTGGGTCAATTAAGACTACACATCCTATTCAACTGTTTCCTCTGCCCAAAACTGTTTCAAAATAAAAGTCCTCACTACAATAATCCACTGTTAAACAATGTAACCCATTAAACTACTGAACTTTTTACATTCAACTTTTAAACGGTCTACTTTTAAACTATCATTAAACTATCTATCTATTAAACTAGCTGTCTATCAACAACTTTTAAACTATCTACATTCAACTTTTAAACTATATACATTCAACTTTTAAACAGTCTACTTTTAAACTATGATTAAACTATCTATTAAACTAGCTGTCTATCAACAACTTTTAACTTGTCATCAACTATGTCAACACTTGTCCTCAACTATGACTCCTAACCACTGTAGCTAGTTAGCATGTTAGCATAGTTAGAATGTTAGCATTTTTAACAAAACTGCTAAAAATGATTAGCTAGGTTAGCTAAGTCACATGGTTAGCATAGTTAGCATAGTTAGCATGCTAATTATCATAGTAAGCATAACTACTAAAAATGATTAGCTAGGTTAGCTAAGTCACATGGTTAGCATAGTTAGCATGTTAGCATTGTTAGCATGCTAGTTAGCATAGTTAACATAACTACTAAAAATGATTAGCTAGGTTAGCTAAGTCACATGGCTAGCATAGTTAGCATTGTTAGCATGTTAGTTAGCATAGTTAACATAACTGCTAAAAATGATTAGCTAGGTTAGCTAAGTCACATGGTTAGCATAGTTAGCATGTTAGCATGTTAGTTAGCATAGTTAGCATAACTACTAAAAATGATAAGCTAGGTTAGCTAAGTCACATGGTTAACATAGTTAGCATGTTAGCATTGCTAGCATAGTTAGCATGTTTAACAAAACTGCTAGAAAACGTTAGTTAAGTTAGCTAAGTAGCATGGTTAGCATAGTTAACATTGTTAGCATAGTTAGCATGTTTATCAAAACTGCTAGAAAACATTAGCTAAGTTAGCTAAGTAGCATGGTTAGCATGTTAGCATTTCTAGCACTGCTAGAAAACATTAGCTAAGTAGCATGGTTAGCATAGTTAAAAATCTTAGCATAACTGCTAGCAAACATCAGAGCCATTCCAACTTTCAGTTATCGTCAAATATCTACCTATACACAGCCATTAAACTATTTGAATATCAACATTCATTAAACTTCCAGTCTGTCAACAACTTTTAAACTATTTACCTTCAACTTTTAAACTTCTACTTTTAAACTATCATTAAACTATCTATTAAACTAGCTGTCTATCAACAACTTTTAAACTATCTACTGTCTATCAACAACTTTTAAACTATCTACATTCAGCTTTTAAACAGTCTACTTTTAAACTATCAACTTTTATTAAGCTATGCAACCACCATGTCTATCCTAGCATCACCGTAGTAACCATCTCTGTATTATCTGTTTTAACTATACATGATATTTTACATCACAACTTAAGCATTTTCATGCACAGGTAATTCCTTGGAATTGCATTTCTAGTTTCTCAATGATCTTCTGCCTGTTCCGCTATGGCTAGTGCTGTACCTACGGCTGGGCCCTCTCACAGTTTTTAAATGGTCAGTAGTGGGAACTACTGTTGCCTTCATGATTTCCTTTTAAAAGTGTATTATAAGAAGGAGAGATCAATTATAAACAATGACAAGCCAGCTGGAACCTGTGGCTCCCTCTCGTGAGTGCAGACGCGTTCCCAATGAAATGGATCGCATAATGTTCACGTTAGATCTGCTGCAAAGGAGATAACTAAGAGTTAACTTAGTTTAACATCATGTTATCTCTATTTAACATGATGTTTTGACATTGACATTGTAAACGTTCTCTAAGGAGAGTGAAAAGCAGTTTGCAGTAAAGCTAACCAACGTCGTCTCTATTGCAGGAAAAAAATAGCGAGCAGCCTGATAACCAAATGAAATGCTTGGCGGGCCGGATGAAAGTGCTTGGCAGGCCGCGGGCCGCAGTTTGCCCACCCCTGCTCTAGGTGGCGTAAGACCTACTCTATACTACTCTAGGTTGTGTAAGACCTACTCTACACTACTCTAGGTGGTGTTAGACCTACTCTACATTACTCTAGGTGGTGTAAGACCTACTCTATACTACTCTAGATGGTGTAAGACCTACTCTACACTACTTCAGGTTGTGTAAGGCCTACTCTACACTACACCACAGTGTATTCCTCTGGTTGGTGGATAGATAATGTTGCATGATCGTGCTGTAAGGCAACCAGAGGCAGCTTGGTGTAAACAAACAGCTGTCAAAGTCAATGTTGGACATTTTCCTGTTCAGTAGTAGGGGTGTGTATTGGCACTGCCCTCACAATTCGATTCGATTACGATTCACCAGGTAACGATTCGATTCAATTCGATTCTACGATGCATTGCGATGCATCAAAATTCTACCACACACAACAAGGCAAATTTTGAGGTCGTGAGGCAATACAAGCTGTCAGATATTGAACAACAGATTTTATTGGCTGCTATGTGTGTATTATCACTCTCCTGTATCTGACATAAATATCATTAAATAAAATAAAATTGAATGGTACAGGGTATTGGATATGGCATTTTAATAAGTTTAATAATTTAAACACATTGTAAAACTTAAAGCCCAAATTTGGAGACATCCATGCATGTCGAAATTTGCTGCAAATTCAAAACTGGATTACTCTGGAACGGCTAACTGTACAGGGGACTGCTTTACACCTTTCTGTTCGGTAAGGTCAGCTGTTTATTCTGATATATGGTTTGTTATACGTGTTGAACGAAGGGTTCCTGAAGTATCCCACTGATATGAATGGGTAGGGAGATGGGCGCAGAAACTTCAGTAGAATTTATGATTAAATTGAATTATATTATTTACTTTTCTCGTGAACCGTTCGCCACAGCAATTAACGGCTAACATCGTTTAAAAGTTGAGAAAAAGCTCTTTCATGTGATGTGATAGGCTACTTGTCTGTGTTGTGATGTCTGTGTGATGAGTAGGCTCGTTCGCGAGTAGTTCAACTGAGAAGAATGGGTGAATTTGGATGCACTTTCTTTCTTGCCGTGCGCTGTCACTTTCTCCACTGCGTAAAAGACTAAATTAATTTGCGCTGTAAATGCTTATTTTGACAGGCCATAGGCTAAATAAAAATTGTTATTAGTCGGACGCAAAACAGAATATTGAAAGAAGGGGACACCAAGGCCACCGTGGCCTGTAAACCTCTGATTTTCAAAGGGACATCACGGCCAACTCAAGGGGCAACGATGGCCATGGCCGTCGTGAAATTCCTACCCTGCACATAGTGCACACACAGTAACGAAGCCAACTCAGGATGCCAACGATATGGTTCGTGAAGTTAGTTGTATTGCCAACGTGCTTGATTTTAGTGTGGCAGGTTTTACACACCGCCTACGTCTTGTCTAGTTTCCCATTAACTTCGTAGAATCCGAAATGTGCCCAGATGTCCGCTTTCCAAGCTTTGGGTGCGTTTTTAATTACCCGTCTATCACGTTCATCTCCCTTCTTCATCTTGATTCTTTAGTGTTGTTGTTATGCTAGCTAGTGCTACCGCTTAGCATGTAGCTACAGGCTGCACATTTCATTACAACGTTGCTCCGGAAATGGTCCCAGAAATAATTGTCCACTCAAGGCTAGAAAATAAGGCTTTACAGTGTTTTTTCATACCATCCAGACACATCTGTAGTGCTCTGTAATAACTGTCATAATTCTGTACAGTTGCTAAGATGGTATCATTGAACTGTCCTCCTGGAAAGCAATAAAAATCTCTGTAAACCTTCAGTAAAGCATGTGAAGAAAAGCGTTTCAAGGCCTCCAGATCAAGAGTGGAATGAGAGCATGCTGTAGTTAACCTGTACTCAAAATGTCTTTTGCCAAACCCCAGATGTTGTGTGTGTGTGTGTGTGTGGGGGTGTGTGTGTGTGTGTGTGTGTGTGGGGGGTATGTGGGTGTTGGTGTTATGGTGTATGCACAGGTGCACCAAACAAAGTGCTCCAGTTTACCTGACTTTCTTAGCCTGCTCTTCTCTGAAGAAAGAGGACACCATTTTGCTTAAGCTGGCTTAATTTATCTTACTGCAGGTCCCAGCTTCTCCAACTACCTCAAACTGTCAGACTGCTGCACCCCGTCCTGCTTGGCCACAGTCCCGTTTTTTAAGTTTTACTCCAGTTTTCTCTTCTCTGCACTGTGTCCAGCCCGATTCATTCACCCCATCATTGGGGTTAAAAGTTCTGCTTATCTAATGATGCGGCGAGGTTAAAGGATATTATGAAATATTGTGCCTCACTCAGAAAATAGGAAAATGTTCTTTAAGGGGCCCTTTGAGAGTACTGAATAGAACACTTGTTTTCATCATCATACATGATACCTTCACTGCTCACTGATACTGTCCTCTTTGGTGACAGGTCAAAGTTCAGAGTCTTTATTGTCCCTGTTGGTTGGGTTGGTTATTTCACCTTAAATATGCCCTCTGGTGAATCACATTTTTAACCTTGTGTCATGTCATGTCCGTTTGATGTCTGCTATGCTTTTCAAGACAAAATCAGCCAATTTCAGCTTTGGATCTAAGGTCCAATCACAGCCTCATTATAGACATTCAAACTGCAGTCCTTCATGAACTAATCCTGAATATTTGGGACAATTCTTCATAAAGTTGCTAACAATTCTTCATAAAGTTAGCTAACAACAAAGTCAACATTGGATTTGGGCCCTTTTTATTCTGCCCTATAATACAAGGTGAGTCCGGTAGGCTTTACATTTGAGTTGAGAGGAAATGAAAGCTTTGAGACAAAAGTGCCTCGATCAGTATCAGGCTCTAACCTTCAGAGTATCTCATTTTTTTTACCTTAACATAACGTTTCCATAATAATTTTGATAATAACATAATCTCACAACATGACAAACGGTACTTCTGCCATTTCTGAGCCGCCCTCTGTAGGCAATTACCGACCTAGCAACTTTCTGTGTTCGGGTAGGAACACTTCTACAGATTGCTGTCGGTGCATGATCACGTGAGGGCATTTATCCCAATCCGTGAATTAGTGAAACACACTCAGCTCACAGTGAACACACAGTAAAGTGAAGCACACACTAATCCCGGCGCAGTGAGCTGCCTGCAACAACAGCGGCGCTCGGGGGGCAGTGAGGGGTTAGGTGCCTTGCTCAAGGCATTCCCACTGGTCGGGGTTCGAACCGGCAACCCCGAGGTTACAAGTCCGAAGCGCTAACCAGTAGGCCACGGCTGCTTGGTTATGTTCATACTTAGCAGAATACTCATATTTAGTTCATTTATTATTGCGCTGCTCAACTGTAGGGGGAGCCCGAGAGCAAATCTTGTTTAGTGCTGCTTTAAAGATGAGAGGCTTAATTAAAATGTCCATTGTTCTACAGGCGGACGAAGAGTTTGCTGATTCTGCTCGTCTGCTTACAGCATTAAATCAATAAAAACGTTTGGAAGTGCTGGATTTTTGTGCGGTGTTTATTACACCTGAGAACGAGGGGTTTCCATGGGCTTTTAGACAAATTGCCTTTATGGGATATGATTCAATTGAGGAGATTGTTGGCAAAAATGCAATTCTGTCTCAATAATGGCTACCTACCCTCATCATATGTCTTGTGTATCATAAACTCATATTTACAGCAAATGAGAATGGGCTGTCAAAACCAAGAATGCTGTCAACACAATCAGCTCTGTGTATTGATTTACAGTGACACCCTTAAGGTGACTACATTTACTTGATACATTTGTCAAATCTGTCCTTTTTTTGGTCAAAGCACAGCATACTGTATCTTCATGACTGTATCGCCCCATTAGAGTAATAGTTTCAAAAGGCCCAATAAATAAGCAGTCATAGTGCATTGAGGCTTCTTGAACATGATGGATATGTATGAGAGGCAAATGTAGCAAACACAAAGACATCTGGGCTTTTATTTTTCCTCTTAGTTGGCACCTCTTCAAAAGAATGCAATAATCAGAATTGGTTTTAGAGTGCAATCAGTCACCACACCGTCTCTGAGTGTGTGCGTGCGCGCGCGCGTGTGTGTGTGTGTGTGTGTGTGTGTGTGTGTGTCCGTTTTTATATCTGTGGTCAGGAATTTGCTATGGCTGTCAGTATGCTGGAGATGAAGCAGGAAAGGACCATCTGGGAGCATGAAATGGATAGCATTTCAAAGTGTCTGTGTCATGTCATTGCATTTAAGTTGAATTCATAGCAGATTATGTTTAATGCCGTTTACAGCCTCCAGAAGAACATGTATTGTTAGCCACCTGTAGTTTTATTTCTTAATTCTCAAAATCTCTCTTTCTATTATGGTATTTTTGTTCAGGGAATAAAGCTGTACAGTGTAAAATCACCATGCTTTGCCATTATTTTATATATTCTTATATTTAACAATGCCTTATTTTCATTGGCATTGTGTTATGAATAGTCACTGGCAGTAAAGCAATGAATAAAACAATATATTTATTATACATTTGCCTGAAAACTGAAAACATTCACTTCTTTACACTCAGTTTGCAATTGAATAACACATTTATAGCAATATTAACAATATAGCACTGACAGCAATAGGCTCACATGTTCAACCAATTTCCTGACCACTATTAAAGAGACATTTGGAATATTGAACTGAATCAATTCATTAACTTTCAAAAATCATATCGCAAATCACAAATGCAATATCTGTCAGAAAAATTGCAATTACCATAGATATTTTTTGGGCAGCCCTAGTTTCAGCATAAATGTTTTTCTGTGTACATGTGTGTGTATGTTTTTGTGTATGTGTGTGTGTTTGTTTATACATGTATGTCTATACGTCTGCACAAACCACATGTCTGTGTGTGTGTGTGTGTGTGTGTGTGTGTGTGTGTGTGTGTGTGAGTGTCTGTTTCTATGTATGAATCTGTAGGCTATGTATAACTCTATGTATATGTAGCCTTTCCAGATTTGTGATTAGTGTGTAGAGTTTTGCAAAGATAGTCAATAGTTGCAAATATAGCACATATGCAATCAGGAAATGGGTACCACTTTATAATAACTACACACTATTAAGCATGTATTAAGCATTTGTAAGCTATTACTAAAGGCTTTGTTCCTCATTTGTAAAGCATTGTTCCTACATTAATTCTCATCAGTAAAGCATTTGTGCACACAGTTATGAAATGTTTGTACAAGGTGGAGGTAGCGTAGTGGATAAGGAGCTGGGCCCAGTGTCCCAGTCATTTGACGCACCATGTTCCTTTCTCTGCTTTTACCTTATAGGCCTAATAAAATATAGCCTACACTTAGACAAAGATAATCAGAAACTATTCTGCCAATGTATCGTTTCATACTTAACCCTTTGCAGACTGCACCGAACATTTCTTTTTTTTATGCTTGATGGTCTCATGGCACAAAAAGGCTTACTGTGTGATTATGCTACATTGCAGAGATACAATATACCCATCATTGTAATCAGGAGAAATAGGCCTTTTAAAATGATAAACAATATAGCTAATAAGTTTGAGAAGAACACACATATTTTTTCAAAAAGATCTTCAAAATTCAACCCCAAAAAACACGAAAATATCAGTTTGTCAGGATTAATCTAATTTCCCCCCTCATTTCTGTTGTAGGTAGAGAAAAACCTAGAGTGTATGAGAGATTCACAATTTTGTTGTACTCAGACTTTTGAACTATTTGTTCAAAAGGTTTATTAAACCTTTGCATATGGCACAAAACATTCCGTTTAGACATTTACATTGATAGTCTGGCATTATAATTTATTTGCCTCGGGTGTACTGTGGAGTGGGTAAGACTGTTTTTAGTGGCAGGCTAACACATACTGATGACTTGTGCTAGCCTAGCACCTGCAAACTCTGCAACTAGAAGGACTGGATGAAATGTGTTGAAAACGGTCTCCACTGATGAATATCAGCTTTAGCTAATTTGGAAATGAGGTCCTATCTCCAAAATCCTGAACCACCCCTTTAACGAGTACTCTGGACCACTCGTTGGTCTATGAGTGTTTTCATAACGTTATTAAGCAACGATGGTTTTGGACAAATGAATGAACAAACTATTTAAAACTGTGTGTACAAATGCTTTAAGGCACGGACACACACTATCACGATTATCGTCTGTCGGAGGTCGGTGACACGAGTCTGTTCGGTGTGTTCCATGCCGTCGTCAGTAGGAAGCCATCGGCGGTCATTTTGGACGATTTGACTTGTCGAATCGGCCAGTGGGCAGTCGGACTCAATAACCAATCTGATTGGTGGAGTGCTAGCCCTTGACTTTACATTATTTCAGATTATTTTTTATTATAATTTGTAAACCCACTCTATTGTCTTACTTTTATGTTCATTTACCAAGATCATATGGCACAATCAATTGCTACTTAAGCAGCTTATGTGCTCCTGCTGAGTTGTCTTATACGCTTAGGTGGATTTTTAATGGTGTAAGTGTGTTCTGAAGCCAGAATGTCCATTAAATAGCTCCTCTGTCTGTGTGTTTTATCTCCAAGTATGACCTGGTCTGAGAAGACCACTGCATTATTGCAAAGACTTATTATGTATCTTTCCCTTTAGCTTCTCAATGCACAGTTGCAGTTTGGAGATGGAGTGCCATGAATGGCCAGTGGTCCCGTCAAAAGACAATATATTATGCTTTAGTTGTTTGTATTATTATTTCAAGAGTGAATTTGAATATTTTATGTAGTTGCTTAACATCACTTTATTTCTTTGTTTTTTCTCTCTCTATCTCTCTCTCTAATCACCTTCTCTGCTCCTTTCTCTCTCCTGCTCTCTTCTTCTCCAGTTTGTTCCTCCAGACCTATGCATCTGTAACTTTGTGCTGGAGCAGTCTCTATCAGTGCGAGCTCTGCAAGAAATGCTGGCCAAAACAGGACTGAACAATGAAGTGAGTACCACCCATGCGATCCCTTTAATTTGCATGGTCCCGCTACATAACACACACACACACACACACACACACACACTAACAAACACACACACAGAGACACTCCTAGACCCATACTGTACAATTTACAGAGGATTGAGGAAATTGCTTCTAAGTAGGATTCATTTGACTGCTGGTTACACCCCATTGAAGTCATAAGTTAATGAAGCCTTTCCAGATGGACCTGCAGAGCAAATTCAAATTTGCTAACTAGTTGGTCTGGGTTCACCCAGGCTAGCGGGTTGTATGCGTGAACACAAATGTCTAAGTTATTTGCCCTGGACATCACCCGCACCTGACACTAACAGCCCTCTAGCACTAAGCACAGGTGTTACCTGAGTGAGCATAGGTCTGAATAACACAGGTAATAACATATATAGGAGATTAGGAGTGGACCGGTTGAGGAGTATAAAAACACTGCCCAAAGTTCCACAATGTGTCCAACTATAAAAACTACAACTAGCATAGTAGGCATAGTCATACTATCCATGTGAAACTATTGGAACATTATTTTAATAATGGAATGAAATGATTGGTTACCAGGGGCTGTAGGCCAACCCTGTTCCCCCATTTATCCGGCCAGGTTCAACCCTGGCACCTCCCCTTACTGAAACCACCCGTTGCATTTCCTGTAGGTGTGAACACATTCCACCCATGCCATCACGTCTTGTGTGAACATTCAACTCTTTGAAGCCTGTGCCTGTTGGCATGTGATGTGTCTGGAGGTTTGAAAACAGCTACAGTCAGCTGTTCTCAGTGAGGCATGAGTCAGTCTTCAGCTACATTGTATGTTACTGTATGAGGGAGAGTGAGACACCTGGCAGCTATCACAGGGATAAGGATATATGCTATCAGAAGAAACATCCATCCGAGTTCAGTGAGCTGAATTAAAAAATCAGTTATTTTTTTAGTGGGAGCAACAGTGTTGTCTCCCTGCATTGCTATTGAGGAAATACTTTTGATGAAGTAATTTTCCATGCCTTCTCTAACTCTCAGCAAGTCTGTTGTAATCCCAGTAGGCAGTCACCATTCCTTTTAATGATTTTATTTTGGGAACAAATCTAAACGAAATGAGCCCCTTTTTTGTCCTGAATGATGATGATCATCAGTGCATACATTCTGTCTGAGCGCGGCACTCATGCTTGATGCCTGATAGATGAAATCTCCCTTCTATTACATCCAAACGATAATGCACTCACTTTTAAAAAAAGAAAACGTTTCTTCAACACTCTTTCTTTTCTGACTCCATTTCTCCCCCCTCACTCAGTCACTCATTTTCTGGCCTGCCACCTCATGTTTGCAGTCCAAGTCTCACTGACTCCAAATGCAGTCTTTCGTGATCAGATGTTGGCTAAGCCTCTGTGGAGAAGTGGACTGGGGCTAATGCTGCTGAGTCTCTCATGCCGGTTGCCTACTGTGTGTGGACGAGGCTAAATAACTAATGGCATTATGGATTCCAAGAGGAATGGGAACAAGTCGATGGTGTTGGAGCTCTTAACAACGTGACAAATACAAACTGAAATCAGATTCCAAGGCAGTTGAGGTGTTGGTGTGTGTACCTGGGACATACACACACAACTCAGACACACACACACACACACACACACACACACACACACACACACATTTATGTAAGTAAAAAAAAAATGACAGTCAAAAATGTAATCCAGTCCTATTCTTTTGAATACTCAGAGAGATGTAGTCTAAAAAATTCATAAAGTTGAAAACCCACCACAGCTAATGTAGCAAAATGACCCATTCGTCCCCATGATCTTTCTGCTCTCCTCCTGGCTGCTTTTAGTTGGGGAAGATGAATGCACTTGTCCAACGAACATTGTGCTGTCAGCCATGCACTGCTGCGGCAGGCCAGTCTGTGGTAATTAGAACACTTCACTAACGCCAGAGTCCCTACTGCCATTTTCCACACTCCTGCAGTAGTCGGAGCCGTGAGGAGATTTTTGGACCTTTAGCAGGGGGGCTGTACACTAGCAACAAACCAAACACAGACATTATTTTCAAAGATGTATGTGTGTGAATGTGTGCGTGTGTGAATGTGTGAGTGTGTGTGTGTGTGTGTGAGTGCACGCACGCACCTGTGTGTTGAGACGTGTGTTTGTATGTGTGTTTACATGTATGTGTACGCATGTGTATGTTTGTGTGTGTTTGTCAGTGTGTGTGGAGGAGAGTAGTAAAAGTGCCAAAGCTGCTGAAGTCAGATGTCAGATCACCACTTTGTTTCTGGTATACAGTCAGAACTCCACACACATATTTGAGTAATTTGAGTGCGCACTAAGGACAGGTGGCTAGATAAACAGCAGAATTGCTGAATTTGATGAAAAAAGAAATAGACTTAAATCAAGGACAACCTTCAACCAGTCAGAATGCCACAAGGCCATTCTGTTGTTTGAACATTGGAATCAGTTACTCTGCCGGCCAAGCTAAAGTACCGGCTCTAGCAGACTGTTGTTGAGTTAGTGTAGAAAACATTATTTGAGTGGTAACAGGGAGCCCTGCAAAATGGGATTTGATACTAGATGGATGAACATAGTGAAGGGCACTTCAGACAGATGGTTTGGCAGGTGTCAGTACTGTTAAAGTACTGTTAACAATCCAAGACACAGTGTGACTTTATTAGCCGTTATGGTAACACTTTACGGTAAGGGTACATAAATTATCATGAATTCACTCATTTCTTAATTTGCCTAGTTTACTCAAAAAAGTAATGCAACCTATTACAAGGGCTTTTTTGAGTAAACACAACTAGAAATAAGGCAACTTATTGTAAATGTTTTTGTGAGTATACTCGAAGAGAGGGCATAACTTACATAATCAATTTGAAATAAAAACATCTTTCAACTATAAAAAGCTTTTTCTACCAACTATTCGGAGGACTTCAAAACACAAGTTTAAGTTACTAGTTGGTACAACTTAAGATAAAAAGTAAGGAAAACCCAAAGCAACAATTAATGCAAGTGATTGCAGAAATCAGTGTAGAAGCACTGCACACACAAGTAGCCTCAAAATGATCTTTTACACAGCCTAAATGCAGCATAGAATACACAGATATTTTTCAAAAATGTTTTGAAACTACAGGTTTTCACCTCTAATCAGTGAACTTTGAGCTGCACACAATCAAAAAATAAATAAATAAAAATAATAAAAAAAAATGTTTTGAAACTACAGGTTCTCACCTGTAATCAGTGAACTTTCATCTGCACACAATAAAAGAATATATCAGAAATGTTTTGAAACAATGGGGTTTCAACTATATTCAGTGATCTTTGAGCTGCACACAATCAAAAAAAAAAAATAATAATAATAATAATAATAAAAAAAGTCACTTACAATCACAATACACAATAGGTACTGTAGTGTTAAGATCCTGAGTGCTATGGGCCTCATAATACAAACTGTAATGAGGGAACTCTGTAATGAGGATAAAACATGGCTTTGAAAAGAAAAATGCCATTGTTTTCAAAATTGAATAATAAAATGCACTTTGTTGTACCTTTTAGTCATAAAGCAACAAAAATTGTATAAAAATGCATGGTAACATTTTACATGATGGGTAAGTACATATCACATTCATAGCAGCTGTGAAATTATCAAACTAAGTATTTATAATTTATTCATAAAACATGACACAACATTCATTCACATCCAAGTTTAACACTGGGAAGTAAACTACATAGAGATGACCCGGGAACTTTGGACATTTTCCCTTGAGTGTGGGCAAAGCGGCAAAATATTATAATTACCTCAAGGTGTCAACAAATCAGGGTCAACAAATACTGGTCAGCTATATGTAGTTTACCTCTCAGTCTTAAACTCGGATAAGTGATTATGAATACTTAACAACCTGTATAGCAATAATATAAGCTATTCATAAAAATATTTAGATATGATATGATCAGATGACAAGCATAAATGGCAATAAATATCGCCATTCTGACTGCCACATTTTTGAAGGGTTGGGTATGAATGTTGTCATGTCTTCTGAAACGGTCACTACAGCTACTATGAATATGTTATGTACTCACCCGTCAAGTAAAGTGTTACCAAATGCATAAAATTAAACTTAAAAGGTCTCACAGTCCTAACAATCAGTAAAACTTACAATAATGTGCCATTACATCAATCAAACTATCGCAGATGTCCCTGCATTTTATTTCCGAAAGACAGGGTTCTCGCAGAACAGCTGGTAGTTCCTAGGTTGAGAAAAACCTTTTGTATCACCTCAAAGGTATACTTGAGGTTTTTGGGGTATTGCATATTGATTGCATAAACAAGGCCCATCAAATACGCAAATGCAGATGGTACATCCTTAATATCCTGGAGAACAACAGTCTCTTCCAAAATGATGGCTGTGTTGATTACCACAGGAAGAGACTCGACTGCTGCAACGCCATCTTCTTTCACTGTGAGGATCCCAATTTTCACACCTTTGGTGTAGTCTTCCTCAGCATCTGTATCCTGAGAGTGTGCAAACACAGAAGACACCACTGATTGAGTCAAACATAATTAAAAGAAAAGCTGTATAGATTAATCAATTTGTTAACACAATCAAAATACTTTAGAAAGTCATCATAAATACACTACTTGGCTTGTGTACTATGATATAGTGTGTATCCAACTGTTTTATAATAAATAAAAACACAGTTTACATATTACAATACAATGTGTCATTCAATATCAAGGGACAGGGAAGAGGAAGACGGCAAAAGGGATGCCAGAGAGACGGACAGAAGACAGGGACGAGTTGGTAAAGGACACAAGGAGATTGGGGATAGGAAAAAGGAGGAGAGGCAGGATAAAAGAAAGGAGCCAAAGAAGTAGAGGAAGAAACACAGGTGGTGAGATAAGACAACATGCACAGAGAATAAGATTGATTATTACCAGACATTTCTTGAAAAGACTTGTTGGGTCCTCCCTGAGGTAGAGGGGCAATCCTTCCAAGGCTATTCTTTTACGGTGTTCTGCAATGCATGCCATCACCTGGGCACACAGACAGAGATACAAAGATTATTTAATTCCCAAATTTTCATAATTCAGAATGAATCTGTAGTCATTAAAGTGCATGCGTTTTCCTAGTCTGGCAACCCCAATTTTAGCTTTGTCTTTGCTACCGCGGCCACGCATGACGTTTGTTCGCACAATCAGTGAGAAATCAAAAAAAATAAAAAAATCAACACATTACATGGGTTGAGGCAAGCTAAAGCTGGCAATCATGGAAATAACTTCATGTCACAAACTATTGTTGTGAAAAGGTTGTGTCTATTTTCCTGCTCCCCTGATATAATGTTAAGGCTAATGTTGTTTATAAATTTAAATGTGAATTGCGGATTTTAAAGCCGTTTTTTGCTCTGAGCAAAAGTAGCAAAACAGCAGTGAAACTTGCCAGCATTGAGCAGAGCGGAAAGCAAAGGTGCATAGCAGCTACTGCTGGCGATGTGAAAACCCCTTTACAGGAGAAACATTTACATATCACTTTGTATTGTTATTAAGCAAAGTTTGGCTAACGTTAAATTAAGTCAAAAGGACT
Organism: Alosa alosa; assembly: GCF_017589495.1. Classification (NCBI taxonomy): domain Eukaryota; kingdom Metazoa; phylum Chordata; class Actinopteri; order Clupeiformes; family Clupeidae; genus Alosa; species Alosa alosa. The sequence continues at coordinate 29,834,593 of NC_063207.1, forward strand.
GGTCCAACGTTTATAAAAAGTAGTCTTATTTAGATTGTAACGAAGCATCTTACAAGTTAGCAAACACAACTTTGCATGACAAGCTATGGCATTTCGCGTTTTCAGCTACAACACAAACTGTTCCCCAGCAATTTGGCTATGGACACAACTGGACAATAATAAGCTGAATTACGTGAAGCAAGGGAAACGTTCGTTGTTCAGAGGTGTACGCATAACTTTATAGTCATTATCATTGGCCAAAGTCTCACCAAAGATGTCGGTTTATGTTAGCTTCCATTAACTAGTTAACATTAGCTCGCCAGCTGAGTAGACTAACGCTAGCTAGCCATTGCAATGTTCAACAAACTATACAAGACTTGAGTTTAAGGCGATAAAATGACTGTGTAGATTGATTTTGTACTTTACCTTTACTGCGATGTTCCTGGTCGCTGTAGAGAGAAACCACAAACTTTCTGGCGATCTTCCCTCACAAGACTAATCCACCACATGGAGTAGTTCTTCTTGGCTTTGCCTTGAGCTCCTTCTGGCTCAGTGGGGAATCCCCCGTGAGTGATTCAAAGCACGCATGTGCCAACATGAGATTTTTTTTCAGGTGACTTCACAGACACAGGCAATTAAATATTGAAGTTGAGTCAACTGGGTTACAAAAGTATGTGAGATGAAGTCACAAAACTTGATAAGATAAATTCATTATATGAGTTTAGTATATTTTTCTGGTCTTTCCAGTTCTGTTTACTCCTTTACATATTCTGGCTGAAAAAATGCAAGTTCTAATTTTTACAGTGTATCTCATGAATCAGGAATTGACATTAGTTCATAGTCTCTCATTTGTGACCTCGTGCATGAACAACACATTATTTAAAGCATTAGGTATGGTGGGTACATCATCATGAATTTTGATTTATTAAGCATGATCATGGTGATTTCTTTTTCTAGCTAAAAATGTGGTCATCACTTCTCATGAAATTCAGGATTATTGTACATAAATTATCATGAATTCATGCATGTAAGATTTAATTTGTTAGGGGAATATACAGTACAATAAACAATCAATCAATATTGTCTCATGCATATCATCATTAACTATTAAGCATTAGCTTCTCATGAGTAATGTTTGTGGCCCCTCAGCTAAAGTGGTGAGTAGGTCCTTCTTTAACACTGATGAATGACATGTTATTGATGTTGGCTAAATTGTGAAATGACATGAATGAATGGTTAGTTTCTCATGAGTTTATAATTTTTGTGTGTCATCACAATTAGCTTCTTATGAGTAATCATGTTTGTGGCCCCTCAGCTAAAGTAGTGAATAGGTCCTTCTGTAACACTGATGAATGACATGTTATTTGATGTTGGGTAAATTGTGAAATGACATGAATTAATAGTTAGTTTCTCATGAGTTCATGATGTTTGTATGTCATCACAATTTGAATTAGTCTGATGTCGTCATACTCAATTCTAGTCAGAATTGAAGTCTGATACTATTTCATTGGGGCGTGATTATGGGGTGTGTTTCAACCGACACAGAGGAGGAGAATGGCTCTGCACTCAATTGGAGACCTAACCAATCAGGGGCCAGTTCCCCGATAACGCTCACTCTTAATATATAAGAGTGATAATGCGCTAAGAAGACTCAAAAGATATATCTTACCAAAGTTGTTTATGTTCCTAAGTGTGTTCCCCGAAGTGTCCCTTAGGAAGATTCTTAACTTAATGATCTTAACGATGCCTCTTACGTTCGACGTTACAAAGGCGCTGTCCCAAGTGAAGGTGCTGAATTAGTTGGCATCGATTGCTCAGGAATCGATTTTCCACTTCACACGAAGGTGCATGACCGCGTTAAGAAAGACAACACATTCTATGCAAATGGAACATTCCTCAAATTATTCCAGTAACTTTTATTTTAACATAGTTTAAGTTATCAGTAAAATATAGACTATTAATTAAATTATCAAATTGTCAGTTATATGTTCACACGATATGTTGTAACGGGTAGGCCTATCCTCGCTAATCATCCACCCTCCTTATCCCGTTGTGCCACTTGTGCCGCTTTTTGACATGGGTTTAACGACTTCTAAAAAAATGTGTAATACACTTTTATATTAATGGTAAGGTACATTACAATTAGAATTGATTGGCAAGCAGCTGCAGTTACTTCTGTTTAATGTGGTATTGAGTGCCATTGGTTAATGTTTTCAATAAAAAGCAACCTATCTACAATGAACAGAGAGAGAGTTAGATACAGAATATGGTGGGCAAGCAACGTAAAAAAGGGCACCAAGCTTCTCGTCAGAGGAACTTGAAGTTTTGCTGGATGAGGTGAGGTTGCACAAGGTGACACGGTTTTCCAGCTTTCGGAATAACATGTGCAACAGCACCAAAAAAGAGCTATGGAGCGACATGGACTACACGGCTCCGTGGCCGGCGCCGTTTTTGATTCAATACAAGGACACGTTGGATCGCTGCCATAGTTGGTCGCTTACTGGACACCACCATGCTTACCCATTTATAGATCTCATCCATTTAGAGGCAAATTCTTTGCCAGCTTTTAATTATCAAAAGTGTTTGCCAATTTGAACGCTTTAATGACATTACAAAATAGACTAGGCTAATTACCACCATATTATTTCTGATACCGAATAAAGTAAACTTCATAAAGAGGCCTGTATCCATTGCAAACATATTTTATTATTAGTCTTAAAATGTCATTAACATAAAATCATCGTTGAGCCACAACATTGTCAACATACTGTACCATAGTTTGACTTGTAGGCTACTGCGCTGCGCTGACTTCTAAAGACTGCTGCACAGTAGCGGCAACTAGCGTCTTGAGCTCAAACAACGCTAAGAAAGAGCTTACGAATGGTCCAGACCAGCCTTACTAACGTGTGACTTACAGAAGATATACTTTGCGGACGAACGTGTCGGGAATCGTGCCATAACGTTAAGAGATAGGTTAAGGAATAGGTTAAGAACTACTTAGCGATAAGAACGTTTTGGGGAACCGGCCCCAGAGCAATAAAGTTATTGCGCTGTCAATATCTTGTACAACAGAGGCGATAGCAAAATCTAAATGTCTAGCTTTAGCGACAGGCTTTTTGTTGCAAACAAAATCAACTGAAGCACGCTCAGGTCATAGTTCGGCATAGTTGCTTCTCAATGGAACTTCCCAATTCCCAACCTGAAATTTTGTGGGCGGGGCTACATTCGGGCTAGCTTTCCAGGCTAAATTTGAATAGGGCTGACCATGTTTGGCAGTAATCATGTAATGAATTAATTGATGATTTATGAGATATTAAGGGATGAAGTAATGCATAAATTGTGTATTAATTCATGCATGAATTCATGATAATTCATGTACCCTTATCGTAAAGTGTTACCACAGTTACAGTACTAACAGGAAGCCTAGCAGAGACATGCTTAACTCCACATATACTGCAGTGCTTAATTAGATGTATAGTCTGGGTCAAAGCCGCACTCAGAAGCACATTTCTGGCGTTTCTTAATGATTACGGAGTAGCAGGAGAAAATGGGCTTCTTTGGCCCAAGTACTTTACAGTCTGCTGCGTGAGCCTGTGTGTGTCTAATGAGCACTGGTTGAGTGGCTCAAATGGTGCGTGTAAAGCAGATGACCTCTGGCAGCTGTGTGTGAGAGTGTGTGTGTGTGTCCAAGTGTCCAACAGAGGTGATAGAGAGAGAGAGAGAGAGAGAGAGTATAAACTGTATATGTGTGTGTGTGTGTGTGTGTGTGTGTACAGTGATATTTCATTCCCAGCATTTACTCTGTCAGCTTACAGGGACGTCGCCAGCCGATGTTACCGGGGCTTCAGCCCCGGATGTTTTGAGTGCAGCTCTGGATGTATTTTGCAAAGTTGACTATGTGAAACCATTATTCCGATTATGCATTGAAACTTTGAGATGAGATGGACCTATTTATCAAACATACAAGAAGGATAGGTCACGGTGGTCCTCTTACTCTCCTTCATGCAGCAGATCTAACTTGAACGTTACCTTACCATAAAACATAATTTGGAACATAGGTTACGTACAGAGAGAGAGAGAGAGAGAGAGAGAGAGAGAGAGAGAGAGGGTTGGGCATGTCATTGTTTGAATTAAGAAATCATAAAGACAACAAGGAGGTGGTGGAGTAAAGCTGTTCTCGTTATTTAGGCTACAAGTCAACTTCAGTGATTCATTCTCCTTAAGTTAGGTTTAACATAAACCATATTATACCATATTAACCATATTAACATGCACCCCGCCTGACGCCTCCTTGCCTGTGCCTGTTGAGGTGTCCACGACTCTGGCAGCCTTGATAGGGACATCAAGGAGGTGGTCATCCCCAGCCCCCACCCCCACACCCCCTCAATATCAGTGCAACACTCACCTCCACCATCACAGGCTATCGTACAACCACCATCACTGGATATTGCACCCCTCCCCCACATGGCGATCATGAACAATGAGGTGACAACGACTCCGTCAACAGCCATCAGACACACAGATCCCAGATGCACCCCCTCCCCTCCCCTCACACCCCCCATCATCACAGCAGATCAAGTAAGAGCTCAACTAAGGAAACTAATAAGGCAGCGGGGCCTGACAGACTGTGTCCAAGGCCACTCAACACCTGTGCTGCTGAACTGGGGGAGCCACTGAAGCACATCTTCAATTTGAGTTTACGCCTCGGACAAGTTCCAACACTGTGAAAGATATCATGTCTCACCCCTGTCCCTAAGAAGCCACACCCTAGTGAGCTTAATGACTACAGACCTGTCGCTCTAACATCACATGTGATGAAGACAATGGAGCGACTGGTCTTAGGTATGCTCAGACCCCAGGTACGCCATGCACTAGACCCATTACAGTTTGCATACCAGGAGAAAGTGGGCGTGGACGATGCCATCACTTATCTTCTACACAGGACACATTCTCACCTAGACAAGGGGAAAAAAGTGCTGTGAGAATCATGTTCTTTGATTTCTCAAGTGCTTTTAACACCATCCACCCCTCAGACTGGGAGACAAGCTCTTGCAGATGGGTGTGGACGCTCACCTGGTAACCTGGATTACGGATTACCTGACCGAGCGACCACAGTTCGTCAGACTCAAGATCTGTCTCTCTGACACTGTGATCTGCAGCACCGGAGCGCCACAGGGAGCTGTGCTCTCTCCAGTCCTGTTCACCCTGTACACATCTGACTTCTGCCACAACACCGAGTCATGCCACATGCAGAAGTTTTCTAACGATACTGCAATTGTGGGGTGTATCAGGAACGGGCAGCAGGAGGAGTACAGGAGCCTGGTGGAGGACTTTGTGCAATGGTGCAAACTCAATCATCTTCAACTCAACACTTCAAAGACCAAGGAGATGGTGGTGGATTTCCGCAGGTCTAAGCCCACTCTGCTACCAGTCTCCATTGATGGGGTCAATGTGGAGGTGGAAAGCACCTACAAGTAGAAAGGGCAGAGCAGGCTGTACTTCCTGAGGAGGCTGCGCTCCTTCAATGTGTGCAGCAAGCTCCTCAGGATGTTCTACCAGTCTGTTGTTGCCAGCGTCCTCTTCTATGCTGTGGTATGTTGGGGAGGAAGCACAAAGAAGAAGGATGCGGGGAGACTTGACAGGCTGGTAAGGAAAGCTGGCTCTGTAGTGGGAGCTGAACTGGAGTGCATCACTTCAATATCTGACAAAAGGACCCTGAACAAACCGATCAACATCTTGGACAATGAGTGTCATCCACTCCACAGCACTATTGTAAAGCAGAAGAGCCTGATCAGCTGGAGACTTCGCTCACTGCCTTGCACAACAGACAGACTGAGAAAGTAATTTGTCCCCAGGGCCATTGAACTGTTCAATGCCTCACTTAAGGGAAGAGGAGAGATAGACTTCTCCGCATAGTCTGTCTGCCTCTTAAGCCCCTCCATGTTTGGATACTGTCTGTCCACTAGCCACTTTTTACCACTGTCTTTCTGCCTCACTGTTTGCATGCTATATTAGCACATATGAATAACCCCTCCCCCCATGCCACAGCCGAACTGTGGCCACACTTATACCTTTACTTCATATAGTTATATATATATAGATAGATATATATAGATATATATTGACTTTATTCTTGCACTGTTGCACTGTTGGACTTACTCATTTGCACCATCACCATGACACTTACTCACACAGAGCACCTTACCTTACCTTACTATGCACAGAGAATCACAGGCTCAGTCCCTGCCTCAGTCATTGCAACCCCCTTTTGATTGATTAATCACCCACTATGCGGATACTGTTTTTAGAATTGATTTAGATTAAGTGTTATTTAGTATAAGTTGTATTTTAGTATATTTAGTATATTCTTTATCTTCTACTGTCCTTATTGCTTAGTTGTGTTTTTTATATTACATGTTAGTGAATGTGTGTGTGATGTCTGTATGCTACTGAGACCTTGAATTTCCCCTAGGGATCAATAAAGTATCTATCTATCTATTATGCATCTTGCTATTTAAAACGCCACTCTGCTAGGAGGCTATAGGCTATATAGTTCGTTTTTTAATAGCAAACAGAAATGTCCAGATAGCAACAGGTCATTACATCCTTTAATTGTCAAAATATTATTGTCCATAATATTCAATTAATGTGGTGCAAATGAGGCTAGAGTCGGTGGATTAATTTATCAGAAGTAAGCAGCAAGAGCAGGCAAAAATCGGCATTATGAAAACCGTTTAGACTCTACGGGCTGAATGTTTTCAACTGACGCCCCTGTCAGCTTACATGCCACTTCATGCCCACCTCTGATGATCTCCTCCAGCAGCACCCCCACCCCCCCACATACCTCCTCTATCCCCCAAACACTGTCAGAAACCCACCTCTGGCTTCCGATGTGGGGGTCCAGAAAAGGTCACCACACTTCGTCTGATGCCAGCATATCAGCTGGGGGTGAGACAGGGTGCACTGTCCCACTCCTCTGTAATCTGGTGGCTTTAATATATGTCTGGTTCCAGGAAGGGCAAGAGGAAGCCAGAAGTACTTGAGAGTGTATGTGATAGGGTGGTTGGGTGGCACACACAAGCAGACAAGCACGCCCACATTGACACACACACACACACACACACACACACCCACCAGGGATGGAAATTAAATATTTCCACTATATATAGCCACTGTGGCTGGTGGATTCCAAAATCTCAACTTTTTTACCAGCCACTAGAGAAATGGCATGAAAATGTGATATCATGATTATAGTAGGCTACCCAAAATGATCACGGTTATCGGCATATTGCGATACGACTAAAATGTGCTGAATTTTGCCCTAAATCTACCAGCTGTCCTCCAAGCACAGTAGCAACAAAACTAAAGGCCACTAACAGAACCACATTCATATGCCATAGTGTCATGTCATAAAAGTGGTGTGGCTCCTTTAAGACTCCTTTGGTGTGAGTTCCGGAGCATCTCCAACTTGATCTAACTATAGGCCTACTGTACATCATCTGATTTAAATAGTTACAGGTATCAAGGTTATATTTAACATTTAGCATTTATTTTCTATTTGGCCTGTTATGAAATCATGCACTGAACAATAAATGCACAGCTCAGCTTTAAGAAACTTAAAGCTTAGCATTTTTTGAAACTGCATTGGAAAAACTCTGGTTTTTAATATTTACAGTTATCTAGGCGATATTGTTAACATTTATTTTGTATTTGGCCAAAGTTGGAGACCTTATAGACATTTGCTTCAATTTTAAAACCGGATTAATAGTAGGCCTAGCATGTCATCTTGTTTTCCGTGAAGGTGTCGCGGGCCAGATTAAAATAGCTACGGGCCACTTCAAAAGAAAATTCGCGTTAGTCTGTGAAGTTAACGCAGATCCACAGATCTCATAGATTTGTTTATGCAGTCATCCTGAAATAAGATACCAGTGGCACATGAAAGCATAGCGACAGTTTCTTAATGGTAATGACAAAAAGTGAAGCACTGCACCAGTGGGCGATGCTGCGGGCAGCGGCTCACTGGTAGTTGTTGTAGAACTTCAAATCAGCGTGATTTACCCTAATAGGCTGGTAACGTTACAGGATCCCTACAGACACTTTCTTATTTTTAACCGTCAATAAGTATGAAAGTTAGACCTGATCTGACTATTTGTGGTAGCCTATGCTCTATTTATTTACCCGCCACAGTGGCTGGTAAATTGACCAAATTCACCCGCCACCGCACAAAACTACCCGCATTTGGCGGGAGGCGAGTGGCTAATTTCCATCCCTGACACACAAACACACACACACACACACACACACTATTCACACCTACCTATAGCCAGCAGCATGCATGCTATAATGCTCAGCTGTAACTGTGAATACCATTCGATATGCCCTGGATGTGATAAGCTCCTAGCTGGCTGAAAGTTCTGGCCACCTCATACAGTGTAGAAACATTGCAGCTGCGTAATCCCTGACCACTAACTGGGCTGTGTGTGTGCTTTATCCTGAACCGACAACAGAGGGGTTCATGTGTATGTAAAAGTGTAGGTCAGAATTTAAAAAACGTCTAAAAAGTTGGAAAGACCTCCAAAAAATAACCTCCAAAAGAGGGAAATAGATTCACTCTGCAGATTCACCCTGCAGTATGGATGCTAGTATGAGCCCTATCTGGGAGCGTCTGAAAGAGCCAGAGGCGCTCACTCATGCAGTAATAGCATTCTCTCTTATCTTAATGCTTCCTAGAGGCTCACACGGAAGGTGAGTAATCCTGTTTGCTTTTGGGGGGCCGGTGGTGGTGTAGAGACAGAGAAACAGTAGACCTGACGTCAGTGACACCACCCACCCCCCAGCCCGTACACTGCTCATGATCGATATATTTCCGTCCTGTTCCTTAACCGCCTTTTTCTCATCAAGAAGACTGTTGCCTGGAATGGCTCCATCCTCCTTTCTTACCTCTCCTGTATGAAGACAGGGAGAGTGCACATTCAACATTGCACTTGAATCCCACTTCATAATGAGTGACATAACATTGTTAGGAACATGTCATGGCAGATAGCATACGCTGTCATCATTAGACAGCATGGCAGTTGAATGGCAGAACAATTTTATTGTAGCATTAGCAGGAATTGTCATGACAGTCAATGTTCAGTGACAGGACACTATCATAGTAGCGTTAGAAGCAACTGTTATGACAGCTCTTATTATTATGAGTGTCACAACAGTCTGCCAAATGCTCATAAGAAGTCAGAAGGATCAACTATTTGGAAATGCAGTCGTGATGATTGCTGATAATGGTCACATGACATTATCACTAAGCACTGATTGTTATGACAACCAATTACAAAAAGCCATCAGTCATGACATGGAAGGATATATCATGTTTATGTCAGTCTTAAGACAGAGGTTTCAACTAGTGTGTTCATTACAGTACATATTACAACAAAGTGTTTTCATTAAATATCCGGCTCTAGTGAATATGTGTCTTGTTGACAGGGAAGCATGGCAACCGGAGACCACTTTCACCCAGTGTGCATGTCCAGCCATAGACTCTGACACAGATCTGGACAGATCGGAACAGGGCCAGTGCAGGACCAGATCTGTGCCAGAGTCATTTCCTTGTCAAGATAATTGCAGGAGAATCACTCAAGGGTGTCTTAGAGCAGTCCACAGAAATTACCTGTGAGTTCATGAGTAAGTTGCATGCCTTAAAATGGCGATCAGTTTGATTATCTTTTTAAAAAGGCAAATTCATTAGATGATCAGTAAAGGTATGGAGAAAAATAATGTTTTTTTTTGGACTTGAAGTTTATAGAAGGCATCTTGCTTTTCCTTGATGTTTGATGGTCATAGGTAATATAATATGGGCAGTTTCTTACTCATGAACCTCATAAACATAGATAAGAATCCCTTGAACATAGATATTGTTCCCCTCTATGTATTGCCTTTTCCACAAGCTTGAACCATGGACAAGAACGGGAAAATTAGTTTTTGGACATGGAAACAAGCTTCTAATTATCTGATGTTTTTCTTGTGTGTATGCGTGTGTGTCTGTATATGTGTACCTGTGTTCATGTGTTTGTTGTCTGTGTCATATGTTTATATATTTATGTTTGTGACTTTATATGTATGTTTGTTTGTGTGTGTGTGTGTGTGTGTGTGTGTGTGTGTGTGTGTGTGTGTGTGTGTGTGTGTGTGTGTGTGTGTGTGTGTGTGTGTGTGCGTGCGCGCGTGTGTACGCATATGTCTTGTCTCTTTTAGGCAGCTCAAGGGGGTGGTCACCGAACCCTGCTGTACGGTCATGCCATCCTGCTCAGGCACTCCTTCAGTGGAATGGTAAGAACGCTTCTCCTAAAGAGAGGGGATCCTTCTATCTTCTCTTTGTCTACCTACAGAAACTAGGCACTGGACTACTTACAGCATGTCTGTGTGTGTCTGTATGCTTGTGTTCCGATGCTATTACTCATACCATCATAAATGTCAATGTTTATGTGTGTGTGTACAAGAGTGTAAAAAAATGCAGATCTAAGTGCAATTGTACCACAACTGTCACAGTGTGTGTGTGCGTGTGTTTGCATGCATTTTTGTGCATGCATGTGTGTGTGTGTGTGTGCGTGTGTGTGTATGTGTGTGTCTGTGTGTGTGTGTGTGTGTGTGTGTGTGTGTGTGTGTGTGTGTGTGTGTGTGTGTGTGTGTGTTCGTGCGCGTGTGTGTCTGTGTGTGTCTCTGTGTATGTGTGTGTGTGTGTGTGTGTGTGTGTGTGTGTGTGTGTGTGTGTGTGTGTGTGTGTGTGTGTGTGATTCATGTGTGTATATCTTTGAGTGAACCAGTTTTACTGTTCTCTCGGCAGTACCTGACCTGTTTAAAGACATCACGGTCTCTGACTGACAAGCTGTCTTTCGATGTGGGACTGCAAGAAGACTCGACAGGTAAATTCACTCTATAGTCAGAATTTTCTCTGAGAGTTTTTCTCACAAAATGCCATTGGCCACTAATGGAATTTTTGCCACAGAAAAACTTTTGATTTTGATGACGGGTGGACAGGTGGATCTTGATTTATCTGTGTGTGTGTGTGTGTGTGTGTGTGTGTCTGTGTGTGTGTGTATGTGTGTGTGTGTGTGTGTGTGTGTGTGTGTGTGTGTGTGTGTGTGTGTGTGTGTGTGTGTGTGTGTGTGTGTGTGTGTTAGAGAGACAACTCTACAGTTCTGCCTTCTGTACTGCACTGTAGCACTGTAGCTGTGTTGATGTCTACTGTGCAGCCTCCTGTGACATACTGTAAAGTAGTAAATGAGGAGCTGGCAGTGGGTGTCTTATCTTTTGTGCACATTTGGGTTCATTATTTGTTCTGTTCCATCTTTGATTAACCCTTAGAACCCGATTGACGCAAAGTGCGTCAAAAAACACACCCTTTCTTCTCTGTTACATTGCTCCGGAACTGTTCATCGCAGCGAGATGAAACCTTTATTGCGTGACAGAGCAGAAGTGGGGCTTTCCAACGAGTCTGTACGATCAAGAATGACCTGCGCACCCAAGTATCACCTGCGCACCCATTACTCTCGTTTGAATTACTCGCGAACCCGTGATCGCTTAGATATAGCAAGCATATCAAATGAAAGAGGAGACACAGGGCTATCCATTGGTATCATGTATATTGATCCTTTTGGCTTATAAAAACAGACGAAGTGACTGCAAAATAATAACGCCATGTACACAAACCAACGCTGCACACCCATTACTCTTGTTTGAATTACTCGCGGACCTGTGATCGGATAGATATGCCACGCATGTCAGATGAAAGAGGAGACTCAAGAGCTATCATTTGATACCAAGTACATCCTTCTGGGTTATAAAACATACGAAGTGACAGCAAAATAATAACTTCATAAAGCTTATGACTTACCCCACGTTTTTGTCTGTTTTTGTGGCAAAGCATGTTTATAATCCAACGCTATCGTGTGTTTCTCTATGGCAAAGCATGTTCATAATCCGGTTTTGAGATCCTAGCAAATTCCTGCATGGCATCCAATTCAAGGCTCACATTGCATCCCAATTTGTTCAACAAAGAAACACCTTTTTTGCCTTTACTTTGTTCATGGCAATGCAGTAAAAAGTTGAGAATCATTATGAGTGCATACACCATAGACACGCAGGCTAACACGCATCCTCGGGTCAAGTTAGGTCAGATCAGTTCGTGTCCCAGATATGGAGCCCAGAAAGGTCATTTTTCATCACTAAATAAAAAATGTAATTTATTTCCGTAAATCACACACCACATATTTCTGTAAATTGCTCAGCCCCAGAGTATCCCTCCAACATGGCAATTGTATTTCCCGATTCAGGACAGTCACATGAAATGCACGTAGAGCTATGAGCTTGCTGTGGTGAGATACATGTCGAAATATAAGAATTTTTATATTACGCTTTTTATATTTTAATTCTTTAAAAATCAAAATAAAATCAATGCTAGTACTAGTACATGGCATGATGGCAGATCTAGATAGCCTAGACTCTGCTGAAAAAAAAACAATATATAATATGTGTGTGTGGCACTTACAATGACCAGAATAAATCCTTATGATTTATGCTTGTCATAAGTGTGTGTGTGTGTGTGTGTGTGTGTGTGTGTGTGTGTGTGTGTGTGTGTGTGTGTGTGTGTGTGTGTGTGTGTGTGTGTAGGTATCTGTATGTGTTCTCATCTGTGTGTGTGACCGTGCGTGTGTGTGTGTATATATATGTGTGTGTGTGTGTGTGTGTGTGTGTGTGTGTGTGTGTGTGTGTGTGTGTGTGTGTGTGTGTGTGTGTGTGCGGGCGTGTGTGTGTGCGTACTGTATGTACATGTAGGTGTTATTTTTGGTTTTGGGATCTACAGGTGGAACAGGTGTGCCACTGTGGGTCGGCCTGTGTATTTAGGTCAGCAAGTTATAATTACTGTGCCATATGTCAGCATCACTGATGCTCCTTACGCACTGTGTATGTCAGTCTCTCTCTCTCTCTCTCTCTCTCTCTGTGTGTGTGTGTGTGTGTGTGTGTGTGTGTGTGTGTGTGTGTGTGTGTGTGTGTGTTTGAGTTTCTGTGCCTGTATGTGAATGTGAGAGTGCATATTTGTGTCTGTGCTGATGGCTATGTGTGTGTGTGTGCGTCACCTCCTCCGCAGGTGAGGCGTGTTGGTGGACAATCCACCCTGCCTCCAAGCAGCGCTCTGAAGGAGAGAAGGTTCGCATCGGGGATGACCTCATTCTTGTCAGTGTGTCTTCAGAGCGCTACCTTGTGAGTAGGACTCCCACACTCCCAGACATCATTTCTCTCTCTCCCAAACATAAAGACACACACACACACACACTCTCTCTCTCTCTCTCTCTCTCTTTTCTTTCTTTCCCTCTCTTGTACTCACACACACACATACAGTATACGCTCACACATGCTTGTTATTCCACACACACACACACACACACACACACACACACACACAAATAACCCCCTTCAAATAAAGGTACCTATAGTCTCCTCTATTGCCCCATCCCTCTGGCTGTTGTGAAAGTGCCGATTGTAGCGAGAACATCTTCTCCTCCACTGGCTCCTGAGGACTGTTTCTCATTAGCTCAGGGTCCGCCAAGGGAAGGGGGAAGATCTGGCAGAGCGGCACAACACAGCCATCGACCTGGAGCGCCTTAATAAGGAGATGTGCAGAGTCTAATGAAGAACCAATTTTGCTGTTGCTGTATTTCCCCTATGGTCTCTTCTATGGCCTGCATATGGGAGAGAGAGAGAGAGGGAGAGAGAGGAGGAAGAGGAAAGAGAGATGGAGATGGAGAAGAGAGAAATTATGGTGGGGGATGGAGGGTGAGAAAAAGAGGGAGGAACGGATGTGTAAATTGGCTGCTAAGCATTGCTGCACACTTGCTCTCGCATATTCTTTTTTCTCTCACAATTCTGCTCTCACAAAGTACAATTCTGCTTCTCTCTATCTCTCTCTCTCTCTCTCACACACGCACACACACACACACACAGACACACACTCATGCACACATACAGCACACACTCACTCTGTTGGATCCATCCTCCATCACTCTCTGGCTCTCTTTCTTTTAGTCCTCTCTCTTTCACACACACACACACACACACACACACACACACACACACACACACACACACACACACACACACATACACACACACACACACACACACACACACACACACACACTCATTTAGGCTCATAGTCGGTCTGTCTCTATCCTGGGGGTTTGTACCATGCCATACTCCACTCTCTCCAGAGTTGAGCGACTGAAAGAGAAGAAGACATAATGAAGCGCACTGCACTACCCCTGCCATATAGCCATGATTAAAAAGTCATGTGCTGACATAGTTTGAGAGTACACTACGGCAAGAAAAACACACGCTTTCCGTTGTGTCTGTCCTAGTTTGACTGTTGTGTGAATAAAAGCTATGCTTGCAGCCATGCTCAGGACATAGCTCTGTTGTGACGCACAAGAGAGAGCCAGGCAAATATATTTGTGGAGTGAGAATAAGATCACTTGTGTCTCTGAGAAAGGTTGTCTCAAAGTGTCTGTGTCTCTGTGTGTGGTGCTGGAAATGGCTGATCCGCCCCACCACGCATGCACGCACACCTTGTGACAGACAGTCATTTCCACAGCCCTTCTCTCTGCTTCTCTCTCTTACCCACTGCTTTACCATGCTGATGATGCGGAGTATCTGGCAGCATTGCACTGCAGTTTCTTCCAGCTGCTAGTGCACTCCTGCAGACACTCACCACTCTCACAACAGCCTTGGCCCACTCCCACTATGCATTCTGCTCCCACCAGACCATAGTACTCGTAGCTACACAGACGCCCACTTGCCTGTGTGTGTATATGCACACTCATTGGCTATCGCCCAAAGTCAAGTTATTTCACTCTAAATGTTTTAGACACCCAACACCCAAGTGCTAACATACATGGCTCCATCTCCTCCTCTGGATGGCTTCAAGCGCCATTTGGTGTGGGACTGAGCCAAATCCCAGCCAGGCTCCGGCTCTGTTATGCTGTTTGTGGGATATGGGGTGCAGCTGTCCTCATCTTGACACAGGCCGTAGGATAATAAAACAATCTGTTCTTTTCTCTCTCTCTCTCTCTCTCTTCTCTCTCTTCTCTCTATTCTCTCTATCTCTCTCTTTGTCTATCCTGCTTTTCCCCCTCTGTCTTTTTGGTTGGTGCAGCACCTCTCTATCTCCAATGGAAACATCCAAGTTGACGCGTCCTTCATGCAGACCCTGTGGAACGTCCACCCCACCTGCTCAGGAAGCAACGTGGAGGAAGGTACTCCCTGAGCTCAACCAATCACATTCCACTATCAGTAGGATTTAACCACCATATTAACATGCATATATTTATATATTTATTACCATTTCCCATTTATTGTCTTTCTTTTGCAATCCTTTAGACATAGACATTGATAGTCTTTACTGTCTCAGTAACACTATGTAGTTCTTTTACCTTAAAGTAATGTCTTCAAACTAATTTGGATGATGCACTAATGAATGGCATATCTGACATTGCTGATGTGCATTCACAATGACTGGTATTGCAATATGCAACTTTGACTGGTAAAGTAGAAGTTTACTGGTAATTTTGCAGATACTTTTATCCAAAGCGTCACAGACTCACAACAGCTTGTTCGGAAATCAAACCTGGAGATGAATGACAAGGAGTATAGATACCTATTCTTAAATTGTCTTTCCATGTGATATGAGGGAAGGCTGATGGCTTGTGTTTTGTGTGTCCTGTAGGCTATCTGCTGGGCGGCCATGTGATGCGTCTGTTCCATGGGCATGATGAGGTCCTCACCATCCCAGCCTCAGATCAGAGCGAAGAACAACAGAGGTGTGGAGCTCTCCCTCTCTTCTCACAACTTTTCACCACTTTGTGCACCGATCTTCACAGCAGTTTCTCCCTTCCCTGCCCTATATGGGGCGGGACAGCCAGTCACTGTGCTGTAGGCTGCAGTCCTCTGGGACACCAGTGGGAGAGACAAAAGCAGCGGGCCCTCCTGCTATCTATAGACCAGCTGGCCAGGAGCAGGGCAGCGCTCCCTGGCACTGAGCGCAAGAAAAGTGGCTCAGTGCCTCTGAAGTGGGTCGAAGCGAGTGATGAGGGTGGACCCCGACGCCAGGAAGCGCAACCTTGACGGCCGGCGGCACTTTGATGACACCTTTCATTTCTGTCTCGGTGTCGCGAGTGCTATTTTTGGTGTTGCTGGTGTTTAGTGGCGAAACGCACAACGGATTAAATATTGGTTGTCAGCCTCGGCATTACTTTGAGCCCCGTCCTTGAAATGTAATAGAGGGTGCAATCTTGAAAGGCCCCAGTACAACCCCCCCACCCCCCGACACACACCAGCCTCGCCTCCGCCTCTCCCTAAATGTTCAGTTCCTCCACCCTTCCTCACCACCCTCCCACCTCATCAAGCACATCATGACCTGGCAAGCAGCGCTGTGAAGGATTTCTTTTATCTTGTGACCCACTCACCCACTTTGGTGAAAGATGGTGTCTGTCCTCAGTGCGATATGAGCTCCTGGGTTTGGGGTTAGCAAATTTACCCCCGCGTAAATCATCTGAGCTAACTTTAGCACTGCTCAGACAATAAGAATATTACATATCCCTTATAAACTTTTAAAGCTTGTAAAAAACTTCACTGTGTGAAAAGACCTTCTATCTAAAAGGCTATCTAAGGTTTTGATTTGAGTTTTTTTGTGATGTTTGAAAGGTTTTTAAGACAGACAAAATGCTACTCATGAATTTGATTAGGCTTTTTGAAAGGATGGTCATGTTGTATTGATATTTACACAAGTTACTATTTCAGTCTATCAACAGGGAAAATGTCATTACATGACCTCTTTTTGACCTTTCTCTGTGAATCATCCCAACATTCTGTTCTGTTCTTCTGGTTCATTCCATGGTGTTAAACCATGAGACAGGTAAAGAGACTCTTTCCCAGCCCTTTAGAAGGAAATCGGAACTCAGATTTAGTACACCACTAAGCTCTCTGTTGTCACACATGCTGGTTCAAGCATATGAAACATAAGGGAGGTCCACGCAAGAGTAACAAATATTGTTACTCTTGCGTGGACCTCCCTTATGTTTATTTATATATTATTAAATAATTATAGAAAAGTCAGTATGTGAAAGCTTAAAAAGTAAAATGTTGTGCATAGTGTCTAGGGGTATGAGTACAAGTGTTCGACAGCATACTTCCATGGTGTTACTGTAAACCATGAGACAGGCAAAGAGACACTTTCCCAGCCCTTTAGAAGGAAATCGGAACTAGGATTTAGTACACCACTAAGCTCTCTGTCAAGGAGAAAATTCCTACTTTGAAATCTCTGTTTTTGTTCCCATGACTCCCTGCAGGATAGTGAACTATGAGACAGGAAAAGCAGGTGCCAAGGCCAGGTCGCTATGGAGACTGGAACCACTGAAGATCAGGTGAGCTTTTATCATCTTTTGCTGCTCTAGATTCCAATTCTAATTTTAAATCTGTTCATCTCGCTATCTCGTCTAGGTTAGAATCTGTCAAGAGCTTTGTCATTAGAGCTTTACAGAGCTTTAACTTGCTAACTAACTTCAGTGTCAACAGGATGTGTCAGATAATCTGATTTTTGCAGTGTAGAATTATGTTGATCTTATAACCGAGTCCAGTAGTACTAAATGACCAAGTGTGAAACTAACAACTCTGCGCTACCTAAAAATATGCCAAGATTGCCTTTTTATATGCAGGTTTTATATTACTTGTGGAGTTGCCTGGGTAGATTTCCCTGTGTTCAACTTCAAATAAAAGCTATGTATTAAGGGCACTGTAACTGTTAAAAAGCTTTGTTAGCATTTGCTAAGCTAAATCTACAGTTGGCCAATTGCATCTTTGCTAATTCTGCTAATTCAGTTGGAGCGGGAGCCACATGCGCTGGGGGCAGCCATTCCGCCTTCGTCACCTGACCACAGGGCACTACCTGGCGCTGACGGAGGACCAGGGGCTGGTGATTGAGGACAGGGAGAGATCTGACACGGCATCCACTGCCTTCTGCTTCAGAGTCTCGAAGGTCAGAAAATGGTTATGAGTAGCTATTCTTACATTCAGGGCCCTATTTTACTCTAATGACCAGGGGACGTATTCACAATTCATTTAAAGGCTAAAAGTAGCTCCTAACTGGCAAATTTAGGAGAAGTCAGCACATCTGAAGAAATCTGCTTGCTAGCGAGACCGTGCATGCAACACCAGGATTCCACTAACCCTTCTTTACTAAAACGTGTGTCTAACTAGCAGAGTATTGCCTACATGCTTTAACTATTGATTGACAAGGGTTTACGATTGAAAACATAGCCTGAAAAAAGCAACACTTTCCCCAATAATGTTCAAATGACATAAAAATCCTAAGGATATTCATCCTGAGGGCAAGTCAAGGGCTCCATACAGTTTGTGCTTTTGACTTTAGACCAGGTTTTTCTTGGTCAGTGGAGTAATGATTTTTAGTGGGTTTAAGATCATGCGCCTGACCAGACCTTTTTTTTTAATTGACAAGCCCGTGGGCCAATATTCAATTGAACTGGAGTGCATGGCGAAACATTCATCACTGCCTTGGGTGTAAGATAGGAACAAGACTTGCGTTGTGCTTGGCGCCACGTTGCGCCGGGTGTAAGATAGGGCCCTCAGCTGTATAGGATATGAGACATTAAACTCAGTTTAGAGACCATTATCACTCATTTAGTAAGTGTACCTGGCAAAGACATGGCTTATATATCTGTGATGCCACTGCCATCCTTGATAAGGCAAAAAATAAAGACAAAACTGAACCAGTAAATTGGCCAATTAGGGATAATCCTGTAAGTGCAAATGGTCAAAGTCCCCTCCTGTGCAGGGATGCAGTGCTGTGTCCATAGTGTCTTGATGAGACTGAGTGAAATCATTTTTTATTTCTTCTGTCACTTTATTTAAGTCTAAGTCACTGTGAGGATAAGGAGGCTCACAGTGTGAACATCTGCTCTGAGGTATTCCTCAGCACCTCCTGTTTTAGACAGACTGCTATTTTCCAACATAACAGTCGCACCGGAGTATAAGTCGCACCAGTCAAAAAATGTGTCATGAAGAGGAAAAAAACATATATATTATATATATGTTGCACCTGAGTCGCAGGACCAGCCAAACTATGAAAAAAAGTGTGACTTATAGTCCGGAAAACACAGTAATTAAGCACAGAGTATATCACTGCATAATCCTTCATAGAACAGCTCAGGGTGAAATTCTCTCTGACTGTCTGAAGTGAGGTCACACACATCAGTGAGGACACTTGACCAAACTTCTAGGCAAGGATTTAGTCTTAGACGCATCTTTCCAAAGGCCACTAAGAGCTTGTTAATGTCTGTTTAACCAGTCCTTGGACATTGTAGGAGGTCGTTTGTGGCCTGATGGAGTTGGGGTTCCCATTGGAGGTTAATTGAACTTGGCTCTTTAGTTCTCTGTCTGAGGACTTCAGTGTCTTGTAATGGCCTCTTTAAGCATGGCTCAGGCCCATACAAAGTCACTGACCTTTTCACACCCTCGGCCTATTAAGTAAAAAAGCGGCCATGATATTGCTGTAATTTGTCATCCCATTATTATATCATTGGTGTGTTTTTGAGCTGTTTTGAACAAGCAAGGAGAAAACAAGTGTAGTCTGCAAATAGTGATTAATTGTGCTTGCTGGGAGACATTTGTTATTGTCAGAGCTGTTTAGTGATGTGTTCTTTCAACTCTTCCTGTCTTGCCTTCTCTTTCTCTTTTACTCTGTCACTTTTTTCACTCCTAGGGCCCTAGTTTGAAAGTGAAAATGGCTGGCAGAAATTTATTTTTCAAACAGGGCAGGTGTTTGGGGTATCCCATATCTTTCACATCAGCATACTGCACTTACAGTAGGCTATGCTATGCTATTGTCAAAGGGAGTAAAAATGGCCTACTAAGAAAATGGTGTTGGAATCACAGAGTAACCCACGAGTAACCCAAAATACTTTCCCCACAATAACTATAATATCACAATTCAGCAATTTTGCAATACTTGTTACATTGCAAAATATTAATCTACAATATAGCACCACAATATCTGTGTAAATGAACAAAAAAAAAAAGCAAGCTGGAATTATGTATTTATTCACTGTATTTCACAAAGTACAGGGTGCAGTGATGCCAGTGCATTAATAACGTATCACAAAGTCATATGATATTGGCATATTGATATTTTGTTCCACACCTAAGAAAACCTTGGTCCATCTGAACCATCTCAAAACTTTAATTTCCATAGAAAATAAAGCTAACCTCTTCTGATCTTATGCAGTTACACTGCAGCAAATGTCAGGATGTCTGCTGAAACATTAAACATTTAGGAAAGATATAAGCCACACATGTTTTGTTTCAGTACTTCTGAAGATGCAGATGTGTTCCAAGAGATACATGTAGATGATTAAATGAACAGCATGTTGTACATAGAAGGCCTACATAAATTCTCTGGAATGGATGTGAGATGGGCTGCACTGATCGCAACAAAAATAATATTAGCTTGTCATGGAATCTAACTGAGCATTACATTAGCCCCCCACCCCCAGTCTATCTCTCTTTCCCTCTCTCCCGTCAGCCTCAGTCCTCTCTCTTTTTCCCTCTCTCTCCCCATCCTTGCATCTTCTCCATTGTAATTATGAGTCATTTGGGGAAGAAGGAGGTCATTATTCCAGCAGTCCTTGACCAGAGCGGTCTCGATCTGTCAGCATGTTTTTGAGAGTGCCATCATAGATCAATGTCCTGGGGTACCTGTCGCCCAGCATAATTAAAGATGTGATCTGAATTATACCAAGAGGATTTTGGCTGCAATATATAGCAAAATGATATGCCTTTCTTTGTGTGTGTGTGTGTGTGTGTGTGTGTGTGTGTGACTGTTCTCATTCAGGAAAAGCTAGAATCAAGCCCCAAGAGAGACATCGAGGGCATGGGGGTGGGCGAGATCAAGTATGGAGACTCTATCTGCTTCGTCATGCACATGGCCACAGGGCTGTGGCTGTCCTACCAGGCGCCCGATGCTAAATCTGCCCGTCTAGGACCCCTCAAGAGACGGGTAACTAAATCTGCCCCCCACAACCAATATACCTTTTTAATTACCTTTTTTACTTGAATGTATTATTTTTATTTATTCTTTATTATTCTTTATTTTTTAACTTTATTATTTATTCGTTTAATTCTTTTAATTTAATTTATTCTTTTTAATGTATTCTTCATAAAGTTAAGCTGGTTCTTGTGCAAAAGAATTTCATTGTACTGTACTTTCAACTGTACTTAGATCAGTCTGGTTGAGTGATGCACCAGAGCCTGGAAATGCAGAGTAGAGCCTGGGTGCATTAATCTATCTGACATGACACACACACACACACACACACACACACACACACACACACACACACACACACACACACACACACACACACACACACACACACACACACACACACACACACACACACACACACACACACACACACACACACACACACACACACACACACACAAAAGAGAGAGAGATACACAGAGCTTGTACTTAGCACTTCTCCATGTTTATTGCTGTCTAAACTACACTTGCAATTTTTTTTTTTGCTCATCTTTATCACCCCCCCGGTCCTGTCTGATAGGCTTGTCTCCACTCCGAGGGTCACATGGATGATGGCCTGATCCTACAGCGCTGTCAGCATGAGGAGTCCTGTGCCGCCCGCATCATCCGCAACACCACCCGACTCTTCAGCCACTTCATTAGGTATGGGCCAACCACGGCAGACCAGTCACATGATGCAGTGGACACTTCAGTCCATGTGGCTTAATTTCTCACCTACTGTATATCATTGCTGTTGTTTTGGGAAGTATTTCTCATGCAAGCATCATACAATCATGATTAGCGCAATGAAACCATTGTACTTAGTTAGCAATTTTACATTAGTGAAGCAGTCCTCTGATGTGCATGTTATGACATATTTGCATTTACTGATGTCAAGTGCACATGTGTACACAAAAACTATCCTTACAATAAGGATGATGAAAATGCACACAGATAGATTTCTGGGCCTATCCTAAGACTGGGTCAGGCGTGCAGGATGGGCCCTATGACCCCAAAGTATGACATGACCAGGACTCAAGTCTGCATAAAATGCTAATAATAGTAATAGACTAAATCATTTCAACAGAATAATAACAATAGCAAATTGCCCAAAAATGGGTGTATGTTTAAGGTGGGACGCTAGGTAGCCTACTAGTTCCAATCAATATTTTGAGATGACAAAATTGTCCCCAGCAATATTTTAGCAAACTCTTTTGTGCTATTTGGACTGATTCCGACGGCCAGGACGACAGTAAAAGACACACTGTCATTTGATTGGCTGAAACCGAACGGGGGTTATCTGACACGCATGACAGTGTCCAAGCATAGCCTACTTCACTGTGTGGTGACACTCAGACAAGCGAGCGAGTGTGTCGTATAGGCCAAGTTATCAGGGATGTCTACCAATACATAACCCAAAAAGGCCAGTGTAAAACAT
This sequence comes from Alosa alosa, assembly GCF_017589495.1. Lineage (NCBI taxonomy): Eukaryota > Metazoa > Chordata > Actinopteri > Clupeiformes > Clupeidae > Alosa > Alosa alosa. The sequence goes on from NC_063207.1 coordinate 29,857,149, forward strand.
TTTAATATTCCCTTTGCCCTTCAGCATGCACATTTTTCTCCTCTTTGTGCTTTGTAGATCAGCTATGCCACCAAAGAAGAAAAGGGACAGACAAAGCTTTTACATTATGCAGAGTCTTAGGCAAAATAACCAGGCAACAACTGGATTCTACTGTGAAAAATAGCATTATCTGTTAGGAAATTACCCAGGATACTGTCACAACTAGACCTAGTTTCTGTAATCTTTCAATCAAGGTTAGGAGTCATGTTGAATAGGGGTGTGCCGCACGGACAGCACAGGCACTCAATTAGACTTACACACCACAAATGTGATGGAATTAAAGACAAGTGTAGCCTAATAATTTAAATATCAATATGATATATTCAAATTACTACCAGTAAATATGTTTAGCTATTAGTAATTAAGCAGATCATAAAATACTATAAATAATTAACAAAATATATAAAGTTTATATGAATTCCAAAATATGAAATAGAAACCTATGACAACCATCACTTTCTGTGTGTGTGTATGTGTGTGTGTGTGTATGTGTGTGTGTGTGTGTGTGTGTGTGTGTGTGTGTGTGTGTGTAGAGGGTCAATCAATTTCTGTGATTGCCACTGCTGTGAATGATCACATAATATTCAATATTACTGATGGCGTCAAGGTGGTGGGGGCCCCAAAATCAAATCAAAGTTTAAAAAATAGCAAAAGTATTGAAATCAAGATTCTTCACTTGGTATTGGTATTGAAACAATCATTTTGGTATCGTGACAATAGGAGTTGGGGATGTGCCCCTACCAAAGCTGAGACCAAACCTACACCCTTGCTACCCATACCCTACCTAGTCCTCATTCTACAGCAGATGATCCTAATCCGAGTATTTGATAAAACAAAAAGATCAATATAATATAGTTTAATCATCACCTCACATAATTGTCAGAGTTGCTATTGCAACACATAGTGTAATTACAATGTAACTACAGTAGTGTATAAATAGTATCTTTATTCCAGGATAAATGCGGCCTAGTTGTGTGTCTTTCTTGGAGTCTGGGAGTTTGAGATAGAAATATCTGTAATGTTCTATGAATGTTAAACAACCCTATGGTGAGGATAAGCTGGAATATATGAAGTGTTAAATGAAGAAAGAGCTCCATATTCTTTACCTTTGCCTGTAGGTGGAATCAGTAATATACTGAAAGGAAAAGTGAAGGTAAATTTCATTTTCATTTCAAATTTCAGATTTCATCATCAATAGTACATAATATCATTAAAATATTCAGGGAATCTAGAGAAATCTTTGTAAGGGACACTGTAGTGGGCACTGTGTTAAAACCAGACCTGTTTCTGTAAAGAAAATCATTGTATCGGCTCAGGTGTAGCCCAGCTGTAAGACTGAAACAGATGTGTTTATAGTTAAAGGTGCAGTCAGGGATTGCGCACAAAGTCTTGTTTGTTTGTGTTTATGTTGATTCAGTACTTCAATTTACTTGCAGACACTTTTGTGCAAAAAAACCTTCAAAACAAAACACGCCAGAGAGGTAGCTCACTCCTACCATCAGTATTCCCTGAGAAATTCCAAGGTTTTGTTTATGTTTTGGGGACAGGCTGCCCCCACTTTGTTTGTTTAAAATTTTCGGAGCCTGGGCTGCCTACAGAGACAGAATGGGCTGCTAGCGGTCGTGATGATTGCTGAATGTGGAAAAAAAAATGTCTTGAAATTGCGTAAAATCCCTGACTGCACCTTTAATGTGTCTAAAACACCCTTTCTAAGCCTTGACAAAACACTGAATATAAGCAGCTAGACAGGTTGTTATTTCTTAATTTTATTTAATTTCACTATATGCACACACTCTCTTCAAGTTCCAAGTAAGCCAGTTGGCAGACACTAGACACAATCAGAATGAGAATACTTTCTATATCACTAAACCTACCCCTCCGCCCTGATGTTATTTATCTGTGTGAGTAGTGTGGAGGTCATGGAGTCATCACTGATTGATTGCTTCCATCAGTCTACGTGGAGTGGTGCCACAGTGGCCTGCGAGGAGTGTGTTTGAAGTGTGAGTTTTTTAGCCCACTGGGCTCGCTCATCCTCGTGGAGAGGAGTGGAGTGTGCTTGGTCAAGAGTATGAGGAGACGAGGGTGTGCTTTATAGGCCACTGGGGCCTGCACTAGCTCCTTCCACTAGGTTGCCCTTGGCTTTGTCAGACAGTGAGCAGTACATTGCACATGGCACGCAAGACCAATCATAAACAAATGGGATGTGGACCGAAAAGTGGATGCAGACGATGTTGTGGGTTTGTTCACACACTTGCATATGCACAGACAAACATGCACACATACAAATACAGAGATGCACACACACATTCATATGCACACACACACACACACACACACACACACATACACTGACACACACACACACACACACACACACACACACACACACACACACACACACACACACACACACATACACTGACACACACACACACACACACACACACACACACACACACACACACACACACACACACAGAAGCATTGTTATAGTGGGTGCTGCAGATGCCCAGAGTAAACATCATTGTTGCGTGGCCTCACATCACTCCATGCTTGGCCAGTTGCTGCGTCACCTTAGGCAGTCCTATGTCTGGGACAACTGAAATATTTTCCTTTTTTGTTTTCACCTCTCAATCCCTCTCTCTTACAGCCGCTTTCTTTTTCTCTCTCATCTTTCTGACTCTGTGTGTGTGTTGTGTTTAGCAGTTATTTTTAGCTGCGATGTGAATCACTGAATTTAAGCACATTTGCATTGATAAAGGTCCCATGTAACTTCCTGCACTGTCATAACCTGTCATGAATGCCATGTTTTACACATTACGTCCCATAATTATAGCTATTTAACTAATGTTTAATGGGCAGAGGCCTTGTACCTTTCACTGAAACATGCTCATTATAGTCAGTAATCACTATCTATTTAGCATATTGTTCACAGAAAAGTATTCTTTCTTTTATAACTCCCAGATAAATTATACATTAGTGGTTTAACAGTTAGTGGCCTTCATTGGTAGCTTGCACTGAGTTTTATACACTGAATGAAAAGTGAAAAAGTAACTGCATTGACAGGAATTGGTAGGAAGGAAAAGGAATTGAACTGAAATGAAATTGAATGTATGGAGGGGAATTCAACTGAATTGAATGGTTCTCCTATACATTTTCTTAGGGACTTGGAGAGTTTGGGGGGAAAGAATCGTGTGGCCATGACTCTCCCCATCGAGGAGGTTCTCCAGACACTGAAAGACCTCATCACCTACTTCCAGCTTCCGGACGCGGAGCTAGAACACGAAGAGAAACAAATCAAGCTGCGCTCCCTCAAGAACCGTCAGAACCTCTTCAAACAGGAGGTGAGTAGAGTGGAACCTGTTCCTTACAGAGGAACCTCTTCCCCAGGCAGGCATGTCTAAGCCTGGCTGCCAAAGCCTGTTGGCAGGGATTCCAATTGTGTTGTGAGGCAATTTTAGTAAGTGATCATTTCAATACATTGCGTAGGCAGTCAGGCAGGTTTGTGAAGCATCTGTATTTTTAAAGAGGAAATCAGTTTATGCTCTCTTCTCCTGCTGCCATGTTGTGTTTCAACGCATTGCTCTCTCGCTGTCAGCACTTTCCTTTGTTTTGCGGAATTCCTTTTTGCACCGACAACAAAAGCTATAGGTTTTTATCTATTTATTTTTTTATCAGACGCTC